>NC_142602.1:61615216-61807937 GCF_041222555.1 Hakea prostrata
TTCCTCTCATTATATAGAAGAAAAAACAGAAGAAGATTTTACAACCAATCACCAAGAACAGCGTTACAAGAATTCTCATCCAAAACCCTAATTGAAAATCCAAAACCTCTCAATAATGGTAGGCGAACATATACATATATATACACTCCAATTGGGTAAACGGGTCGACCCATCAATCGGGTCATACCATACTACAGGGACTCCACCCCCGCACCCCCTCCACAAATCTCTGCAAACTGGTCATTCAGGTCAGCAACCAAAATATGTCTGTGCGGATTCATCTTCCAAATCAGGTATAAAAATTCAAGTCAAAACATAACAAATATCCACCTTGACCTAAATTCTCCCACAAAATTGAATAGTCTTCATAGTCTCCAAAAGGGCTCTTCAATGGCTAAGCTCTAATTGCAACCAACTCCAATCAAGTCCAAGCAATGCTTGAACGCTAGTACATAATGGCTTTGTCAACATATTAGCTGGATTGTCTTTAGTACCAATCTTCAATACTTGGATATTGCCTTCAGCAACTACCTCTCTGACATAGTGATACTAAGCATCAATGTGCTTCGTCCTCTCATGATACATTTGATCTCTATTTAAGTAATAGAACTTTGGTTATCATAATGGACAACAGTCACCTCTTAAACCATGGTAAAATCTCCAAATAAGCCTCTACACCTAATATCTTCTTTAACTGCTTCAGTCACCATCATATACTCTGCTTCTATAGTAGATAATGCAATTGTAGCCTATAAAGTAGCATTTTAATTGATTGCACAACCTCCCAAAGCAACACATACCTTGTGAGTGACCTTCCTTTTCAAGATCACCTGCATAATCTGAGTCAACATAACCTATCAACTTGTCACCATTCCTCCCAATTCCAAACACACACCCTAGGTCCCCTTCAAATACCTGAGTATCTATTTCGCTGCTTCCCAATGAGTTTTACCTAGATATGATAAGTATCTATTCATTACACTAATTACTTGGAAATGTCAGGTTGAGTGCACACCATAGCATATATAATGAAACCAAATGCACTAGAGTATATGGAACACGTGACATATAGCTCACCTCTTCATATGTTTGAGGTGATAGAGTAGCTAATAGCCTAAAATGAGATGCAATTGGAGTACTAATAGGTTTTGCATTTTTCATGCCAAAATGCTCCAACATCTTCTCCATGCATATTTGTTGAGATAGCCATAGCTTATCTGCCTTTCTATCCCTCTTGATTTCCATACCAAGAATCTTTTTTGCTTCCCCCAAGTCTTTCATCTCAAATTCAGTGCTTAGTTATTGCTTCAACTTGATGATCTCATCTATATCTTTAGCAACAATTAACATATTATCAACATATAATAGCAAATATATGAATGAACCATCCAAAGGTCTTCTGAAGTATTCACAATAGTCATACTTGCAAATACTATAACCCAAAGTAGCCATGACATAATCAATTAAACCTCTTATACCATTGTCTAGGAGACTGTTTTAAACCATATAGGGACTTTTTCAACAAGCAAACTTAGTCCTCCTTTCCTTCTACAGTAAAACCCTTAGGCTGATGCATATAAATCTGTTCTTCTAGTTCATGCAATTTTCATATTAAATTGCTCTAACTCCAAATTATGCATAGCAACAAAAGTAAGCAAAACACAAATGGAACTATGCTTAACAATAGGTGAAAGTATCATCACCTTGTACCTGATTGTAGCTTTTTGCAACCAATCATACCTTGTATCTAGCATCTCTATCGTTTGTGGTGGATTATTTCCTCTTGTAGACCCATTTGCAACCAACAATCTTTTCCCCTTTAGGCATTTGGACAAATTCTCATGTCTGCTTTTTATAAAGAGACTCAATCTCCTCATTCATGATCAACAACCACTTTGAAGAATCGAATGAAGAAATAGCTTATGAATATGTTGTAGGTTCACTATTATTTATTGTATCTGCAATAGACAATATATAAGCAACAATTTCAGCATACCCATTTTTTTGTGGTGGCTTAATGTTCCTTTATGGCATGTTTTTGGCAATATTGTATTTATGTTTTTCTTGATTCCCTGGAGCACCTTCTTCTTTAGTAAGAGTGGGTGGCTAAATTGAAGTTGATTGTACTTTCTTTGAAAATGGATCATCCACTTCAAACTCCACTTTCTTCCAAGAATTTTTCTAACTTTTATCACTATGAACATGGGTTTCTTTTTTAGGATTCAACATAGTGGACTCATAAAAATTCACATCTTTGCTAATAATAAATTTAGGATTATGTGGATCAAGACACCATAACCTGAATCCCTTAACTCCAAATCCATACCCAAGGAAAATACACTTCTTAGCCCTAGGTTCCAACTTTCCATCATTTACTTGTGCATAAGTAGGACATCCAAAAACTTCTAAATTACTATAATCAGTAGATTTACCTAATCATACCTCTGGATTTTTGAACTCAATGGTTGTGCAAGGGAGACCTATTCACCAACCATGCTGCTATGTTTACTGCTGCCACCCAAAACTCCTTGCCCAATCTTGCATTTGACAACATGCACCTTGCCTTTTCTAAAAAGGTTATCTTCATACGCTTTGCAACTCTATTTTGCTGTGGCGTATTCACAACTATATAATGTCTTGCTATTCCCTCAGTCCTGCAAGACTCATTGTAGTCTTCTAGGCCATTGTTTGTTCTCAATTTCTTAATTTGTTTCACAATCTACCTCTCAATCAAAATATTCCATTGCTTTGAAAGTAACAAATACTTCATTTTTGTGCTTCAATTAGTAGACCTAGACCTTCCTAGAATAATAATCAATAAAGATAAATAAATACCTAACACCAACTCCCTTTGAAGGAACCTTGGGTGGCCCCACAAATCTAAATGAATGTAGTCCAGAGTTCCTTTGGTCCTGTGAATTGCAATACCAAAACTAACTCTCTTCTACTTTTTGAACACACAATACTCACATAACTCCATCGTTCCTGTACTCTAACCATACAATAGACCCCTTTTTCTCAATGTAGCCATCTCTTTTTCACTCATAATGGCCTAATCTCATGTGCCATAATTTGTAGTATTTAAATTATAAACTAATGGACCAGCTGCAACGGATCCAATGATTGTAGTACCCTGCAAGACATACAAATTACCAACCTTCCTGACTCCACTTTTAGCTGTGTATTTGCACCCTTTTATGTCAAAAGTGCCAAAACTAATGAAAAGATTATTCTTCAACTCAGGAATATGACAGACATCAATTAGAGTTCTAATAATACCATCATGCATCCTAATTCTAATATTTCTCTTCCCCATTGTATTACAAGGAGAATTATTCCCTATCAACAGATTTCTACTTCAAAAAGATTCATAAATATGGAACCACTCACGATTAAGGCACATATATGGTGGGAACACCCAGAATCAAGGATTCATTCTTCTTGTGGTCTAACTCTGTCATCAGACACCAATAGCATCTCATGTTGAAGGGACTCCTAGGCATTCCTCCTAACTTGTGCACAATAGAAACTACTGGTCATGACCTCAATTTTACACTGGAGAAAAGGAAGACTACAAATTTTTTTTAAACAAACAACAGCAAGAGAGATAGATAGGAAACAATGAAAAAGTGGATTAAATTTTATGATGTATATGATCATAAAGCCTTAAAAACCGGATTCATAGATCCAAGGCCATTAATGGATTTTTTTTTTTTTTTTTTTTTTTTTTGGGGGGGGGGTAAGAGGTCATTAATGGGTTTGTGCCATCAAATTTTCATCATGGATGACTAAGGGATCACGAATCTCTGATTCACTTGTCAAAAGCTTGAATAAATGGAAGTAAAAATTAGGGATTATCGACGGCGAAGCATCCAAGAAGATGGAGAGAAAGGAATCGAGGTTTGATTGTGTAAATTTCAAAAATAGAAAACCTTTGAAGATTAAAAAAAAATTGTATTTATATTCATACCCCCACATTTTTATTCCCAACCGTTGGATCTTTTTTGTAAGCATGGTGAAATTTTGACCACTGGCGGCAGCCAACTAAAGCTACCGCAAATAAAAACCGTGGGTCGATCTCAAGCAATTATACCACTTTAACTTAACCCTCTTAATGGTAATGCGAAAGTGAGAATATTCAAGTTTTTAACTAATTAATTAAACTAAATTAATGAATCTAAATATGTGATCCTAACACATGCATCTCACACGATCAAATTCGAAGTAAAAAGAAAAATAGACCTAACCTAACCATTTATCATCTAATAAATAAAGACATGAATAATTGATTACAAAAGAAAATTAATTAAAGAAAGGGAGTTGGTCCAAGTGTTAGCTCTGAATCGAGGGAAGGGGGGTGCAACTAAGATAACTTTGATCGTTTACCCTTTGTCATAGCTTATAGTCCACTGAACGGGGAAACGGATATAAAAGAAAGAAAATGTAGAAAGTAAATAATAAAAGAAAAACAAAACAAAACAATGCAATAAATAAAAAATGAATCTTAACCAAAGAGAGGCTCGAATGTAGGCATCTTTGATAAGGACTAGGGGAAACAAAAACAATAAATAAACGCTAAAAAATAAATCCTAAGTTAAGAATATAAAGTGTTTACCAAAAACAAAAGTTATGAACAAAAAGGGGTAGACAAAAGTAGGAATGAAGGGGGAGAGAAGATTATTAACGGAATCTACTTGCATTTTTTTTAATCTTAAATAACAAAAGAAAACATTGAACGATCAAATTCGAATCTCAGCCAACCCTAACAACCAGATCTGGAATGATCTAAATCTATACTTGCTAGACCCAAAGAAAAATGAATCATATTAAAACTTGAAACTTGAACTTGGAATTGAAATTGAAATTACATTGATTGAAATAAAGAAAATATGCTTGCATAAAGGAAACTAAACAACTTGAATACTTAATGCATTACATAGAAAAATTAAACCTAAACGCTAAATCTAAAAACTAGAAATCCATCAGCAATCAAAGAACTAGAGAAAATCTAAACAAAATAAAGAGAAAAGAAAGTGTAGAAAGCCTACAAAAACTAAATAGAAAAGAAAGTGTAACCTAAGTCTAAGAGGAGAGGGACATTTATAGGGTTGGTGAAGGGGATTATAAATAATGAAAGAGAAAATAAATAACAATAATAATGTTACTAATAATAATAATTATAATTATAATAATAAAGTGGTGGATGAATTTGAATGTCAAAATTCAAATTCAAATGAGGTGTTGGTTGAGAGAAAGACTCCAAGTGCGGAGCAAATGAAGGATTTTGAATCTCATAGTTTGAATTCGAATGCGTCCTCTAAGGAAGCTGTGGTGCCTAGAAATACATAATTGTGGAGGAATTCTAAAGACCTAGGTTCTTTGAGGAATAGGATTTTGATTCAATCACAATCTGTTGAGGAGACAGCTGCTTCAGTTGGGCCCAAAGCACCAACAAAAATTGGTAATGAGGAGGTGGGGCCGACCCAAAACATGGTGAGGGATGAGTCTCAAGATCAATTGGAGCTTTAAGTCATCCCGCTGGGAAGATAGGTCGTTGCAATTAATCTTTTCTCTCTAAGGATTTGGTGGAAATAATTTTTTTGGAAATAGTATGACTGGGTGTATATGGGCAACTGTTGTTGCAGTGTTTGAGTTGACTTTGTTCCTTGTTTGAAGTGACGGGATCCTCTAATGATCCTTTTATCGAAAAAATTAATAAAGAGTGAAATAGGAGGAGGGGATAACAAATAAAGGACACTCATTCGTTTGAGAATGTAAGGAGAGAGGAGAGAGAGAGAGAGAGAGAAATGAGTGTGGGCTATTAAAGGAACAATATATATATATATATATATATAAAAAAATATATATATATATATATATATATATATATATATATATATATATATATATATATATATATATATATATATATATATATATATATATATAAGAGCACTCTCACTTATAGAGGAAAGAAAGGCTTTATTGAGGATGACTGTTTAATTCGGTGAAACAATCTTGACCCTTCAAATTGTTAGTTGAGCTTGCAATGATTCTTTGTGGGGACCACGCAAATGGCAGGGGTCCACAAATTTTGTTGCAAAGTGATGATTGGCTCTTTTTTTTCTTTTTCTTTTTGAAAATGGATAGGCAATGATGGGATATCCTTTTAATCTTGAAATCATGTTCGATGGTCTTGATCGCATCAAATCTTGATGGATGGTTTTGATCGCATCGCAAAGATATTCTTGGATAAGTTTGTAATCTTCTTGGAAAAAAAAAGGTTACTATTCATGAATAGTAACTTGTCTTGTTGTAACTTGTCTTGTCAGGAACCTTTGCTCATAGCCGTCCAATTGGAAGCTTGAATCTCGTCCTCAGAGATAAATTGTTGAGGCATTGATTGAAACGATGTCATGGCCTTGATTTGATCTTGGCCCTTGATTTGCATTGTTGAGAGGATAATTGATTTGCATCGTTAGATACAGAAATGATTGATGAACCATTTCAGGGCATTCCATGTGTCAGAAACACTGTTTTCCCTATTGGGCTGGTTCAAAATGATTAACCCAATTAGGCTGAGCCGAGTTTTGACTGGATTGGTTTATCTAATTTGACCAAGCCGGGTATTGGTTGGACCATTCTTAAACTAGAATGATGAACAAGTTGTCCTTTTACTGATAGGACTCATCAAACTATTCGATGCTGGAATAGTAACGGTAACCCATACTTTTTCCTGGGTAAAAGGGTGCCGGTATTGTCGCCACGGCTTACGGGTCATTCGTTGATGTCGTCATGGCTAACTATTTCCCATCTTCAAGTCCTGGGAACTAGACGTAATTGTTGAAGGTGATTATTTGGCATTCTTTGACCTTTTATTCATGTA
This sequence comes from Hakea prostrata, assembly GCF_041222555.1. Classification (NCBI taxonomy): domain Eukaryota; kingdom Viridiplantae; phylum Streptophyta; class Magnoliopsida; order Proteales; family Proteaceae; genus Hakea; species Hakea prostrata. Next base: position 61,622,103 of record NC_142602.1, read on the forward strand.
CGATTGAAGGCTAATTGAAAGAGTAACCAAACATTTTTTATCGCCTTCCTCCATATCATTTTTATTGATGAAATTGTTGATAGCCTCTTTACACCAGACTTTCGTGCATTGCAGGCCTTCTTTTGTCTTCTGTGAATCGTGAAGTGCTTCATGATCATAAAATTTAATGATGGAGAGTCAAGTTGTAGGTTGCTTCAATCAGTACAATATTTGGTGAAGTATTGGTTTTAGCTGGAAGATTGGACGGTCTTGGTTTGGGACCGAGTGGCTACTCAGTTCTATATTGTTTCAGGGACCACGGAAGTAGTTCCTGTTGGTTTGGATATTGTTGTGGAGTTGGCACCAACTACAATGTGTGAATAAGGCTTGTTAGAAGCCACAATGGCTTGGGTATTGGTTTTGACTACAGGTGTAGCCTGGGAAAACTGAGTGCCATATGAAGCTTTGGATTTAATGATGATATTGGAAGAGGGGGCCTTGGGTGTTGCCATGATGGATTGTTGGTGTTGTAATGAGTACAGGGGTATTTTAGTCTTTCCATAGGTTTTGGGATTGGCTTTGACTTGTTGATTTGTTTAAGGGGTATGATAGTCATTTTACTATCTCTATTTGTATACAAGAATTAGGGGTTAGGGCTTTATCACTTCATTCACGATCAAGCATACTCGCTCTCCTCTCTTTCTTCTTTCTCTCCTCTCCTCTCCTCTCTGGTTTCGGTTTCTGGTTACTTGAAGAACCGAATGGTTGCTGGTGGCTGTGCTTGAAGCTGCTAGATACAAGACTGATAAAGTATGATTGTTGAAGCTTGCTTGCTTCCGAAGGCTTGAGAGAATCCCTGGTGTTTGGTGGTTCGGTTGCCTTGAAGAAAAGGATTGGAACTCAGCTGTAAACAAGTGCTTTCGTTCTTGTTTCATTAATCCTTTTCTTGTCTCATGCTTGGGCTCTTGTTGGGTAGATTTCATAGTGTTGTAACCACCTTCTTTGATATTCTTCAATTGCATAAGCTTGGTGAGAGCATATCTCATCCTTGGATGTAGGTCTCTAACCGAACCAAGTAAAACCCTTGTGGTGTGTGTTTGATTGATTATTTCCTCTCTACTGTTCTATGGTGTTTATCCGCTGCGTAATGGTTAGAATTCCTGAAAAGAGTCAGGGATGTAATGATGCAATGATGTATGCCTTTGTGAAAATTAGGCAAAATAATGTGATGCAATGTTGCAAAAAAGTGAAAAAAGATGGATAATGATTTTGAATTTGAGTATTGTTGAAAAAGCAATTTCTTTTAAATGGTTAAGGGCCTGTTTGGTTACATGAATCTAGAGATTTGAAATCTCTGGATTCATGAATGTGAGATTTATACCCGTTTAGTTGTAAAAGTCTCTAGATTCATTAAATCTAGAGATTCATCTTTTTACACTAGAAACATGAATCTGTAGATTTATGGGTATGGAGTGAAATCCAGAGATTTCATACCTAATACAGAAAAGCTAAACATTTGCAAATTCACAAAAATCACAGATGAATCCACATATTTCATTTCACATATTGGGTTAACCAAACAGTTAATTTTATAAATTATGACTCCATAGATTTGAAATATCTAGATATTTGAAATCTCCAAACTCAAATAACCAAACAGGCCCTAATGGGTTGTATTTGGGATTTTTCAAAAGATTCAAGGGAGATTCTCTACCAAGGGTATTGGTTGTTATTCCTGTATTAATCACCGTAAAGGGTTTAATCATCTCAAGAAATGACTGCCCAAAGATGACATTGGTAATGATATCCTTGACAAGAATAAAAACCTGTCGGAGACGTATTTGATTGTTGTAAATGCAAACATTTGACAACTTGTAATTGACACCTAGACTTTGGCCATTGGCACCAGAAAGTCTATGGGTATTCTTTTCATAGTATTGGGTAGGGACCAGTCCTTCTTTGATGCAATTAGAGGTTGCACCAGTGTCGACCAAGGTAACGGTAGACAGGGTAAAGGAATCATTAATGACAAGATGAACTCAAACATGCCATTGTTGGAAGTGGATGCTATTGATTAATTGGGTAAAGTCCTGGTTAGAGACAAAATGATCAGGGAATTGTTCAGCATTGTTAGGGACAAAATGATCAGGGAATTGTCAGCATTGTTGGTATTTGTTTGTGTGGAAATTTTGGGGAGTTGATCGTGGAGAAGGTTTAACTCCCACTTTATTTGGGTAGCTTCTCTTCTGAGATCATTGGTCAATGTCTCAAGAGCATGAATTTGTAAATCATTGTTTCAGAGAGATGCTGTTGATGAAGATGGTTTAAACCGATTGCAAATATTGTTAAGATTGTAATTGGAATGTTGTGTGGGAATAGGTTTAGGAATTAAAGATTCTTTAACTTGTTCAAGATATTGTTTCTTTAATTCTGGATTCTATATTTGATCAACAAATTCAAGAAATGAACTTGGAATAGTTTCATTCCTAATTATATTTATAGTATTTGTAGAACATTCACATATTCTTGATTCCTCGCAGGGACGTGTGAAGAGAATAGCTTCAGAGTCGTCTGAAAGACTACTAAAATCCATATTGATGTTATTGATTTCATGTTCGGAATCAGATGAACTATCTGGTTTAGCGAAGAAATGGAGGATTGAACTCCAAATCTTCTCATCATCAATAATCAGATTGACCTTTTTGTGGCATGCAACAATATTTGGCTAATAGGTGACCAACTTTGTTGCATTTGAAACATTTTGCAATAAATGTTCTTTTTAGTTCATTTGGTTTGGAATGTTCTTTATTTTTTGTTGGTGGTGTATTTTTACGGTATTTGTTGTTGGAGTTGTATTTATGGATTTGTAGTAGGGTTCAGAAGACTTATATTTTTCATTATACTTGTCTCTATACCTACGAAATTTGTGAGGTTTAATGGATTTTATCGGGGTGAACCCAAATTGTTCACAAAATCCTCCTAACTCCTTGCTATAAACCTTGGATTCTTTATGTATTTATTTACATAGTCTCATGTTTGTACACAAGACAAATGCTTCCTCATGTATAAGACTAATGATATTACTGTAAGTAAGGCTATTGTAAGAGATTTCATTGTTATGGTCATTTCTCAAACGTTGTTTCAATTTCTCATAAAACATTGTTGATAATCATTTGATAACTTTTTCTTTCCAGAAAGATGAATTTGCATCATCTCTGGTCAAGACTTTGGAAATGAAAATATCTTCGTACCATTTGAATTAGTGGAGACCCTTGCATTTCAGTTCGACATATGTCGTTCATCCATACAAAAATGGATGGTCCATTTCCATGCCAAAAATGGACAGGATAAGAATTCAATTTAAGACTTGGTTGATGATGACCCAAAAAAAAATTTTAATTTAATAGGACAAAATTACCCCTTAAATCATGTAAAGACCAAAATACCCCTAAAGTATTTGACAAATACAGTTCAATTAAAATACCTTTACCCATTCCAACCTTCATGTTGGTGGATAAATGGATTCTTCCTTACCCATCTTTTTCTTTCATCCACCTAAAAATCACCCACCACCGTCCCATCCTTGAAAATGAAAAAACAAATCCGGGTTCCCAACCCTCAAAAATAAAAATAAAAATAACAAAACTGCCACCAAAGAAAAGCCCCAAGCTGATCGTAAGGTTAGAAACCTAGGAAAAAGGGGGGAAACCCTTATTGTTTCTCTACAAATCATGCCATAACCCTCTTGTAATTTAGGGTTCTGTTCACTGCCAAATCATGCCATATCTCGCTCTACAACTACTATATCAACTCTAAATCTTCAACTTTTACCAGATCCCATAGCGTTCTAATTTGTTAAAGAATCCTTTCTTATTTGTAGGCATGCAATCATGAAATCACTCTATTCAACAAGGAGACATAAAGAAAGTCGAGGATAGAAAAGAAAATGAAAACAACAAATATTATTGGGTCTCAATCAGTGGCCGAGAGAATGAGTATGTTGGGTATAATGTGATTCTTCAACTCGCTTGAAATTGTAAGAATACATATGGTGGGAAATTATGCAAATCTCTGCTGGGTTTCAAACTGTTATAGGAGTAACCGGAGGGTGGTTTACTCTAGTGGTGGTGGTAGGTGGTTTCCAACAATAGTGGGTGCCCGTAATAAAGGGGTTTACTAGCAATGGGGGTGGGGTTTTTTTTTTTAATATAGTTTTTAACGTGTGGGTCATCTTAGTGGACTACAAATTAATGTTGGGTCCCTTTAGTACAGTATATTACATGGTGAGTCTCAACCAAACTAACACCATTAATCACGTTAAATATATTCATTCAACTTTAAAAGTGGAGGGACCAAAATGCCCCTGAAGTTATTTAATACATTGTGTTATTATATTTTTTTTCTTTTTTGAAATGTACATATTTTTTAACCATATAATTAACGCTTAATGACCAATTATCTCTTTTTAAAATAATTTATTAACACAATGTATTAAATAACTTAAGTGATATTTTGGTCCCATCACATTTGAAATTTGAATATATTTAACAGCAACAAAGGGTGTTAGTCTAATTGAGAATCACACGTAATGTATTACATTAAAGAGACTCAACATTAGTTTATAGTCCTCTAAGGGGACCTACACGTCCTCTAAGAAGACCTACACGTAAAAAAAAACTCTAAAATATAAAATAGAAGTGGAGTTTAGAAGATGGAAGAGTTGCTACTAGCAACAAAACTAAAAATATTACAACATAAATGTCAACGCAAGGGGGGTTTAGAGGAAGGGGAAAATGTAGAGGCTGATACAGAATTCATCCAAAGCTACAAACAAACCTTCTCACCTCATCAGAACTAAACCAATCAAGAACCACACTTGGTTCCTACTGAACCAAAAATTTGTCAGCATCAGGTAAACAAGAGATGACCGGCCGAACAAATGGAGATATTACATCATACCCAATATGTAAATAAACAGCGAAACATGCGCTTCAGATACAAGTATACAACATTTGATGATAATGACAGAGGTGTAATTGCAACCTGTTGTACAGGAAATTCAAATCGGTTGGATAACAAGAAGATCAAGTATAAATGTTATACAAATTGAATTTGAACTCACAAAGCCCCTTTCAATTGCTCGGAAATCAAGATCATCATCCATTTTATCTTGCTCCCTCTCCAAAAACAAAGACTGCCGTTACATAACAACATGCTCAAACTACTTAAATAGTTTAAATTTCTGGGATACCAGTCTAGATTAAAATAATAATAATAATAATAATAAAAGATAATCATAATAATAAGTAACCCTTCTCCAATCTTAGACCATGTATACTTAAATTGTACTAAAAATAGAATTGTTGTTTATTGGAAAAGATGCCATGGGAAAGATGCCATGAAATGACAGCCAGTCGTGAACAAATGCCTAGGGCAGTTTGATAACTCTAATTTTTAAGAACCGGCGGAAAGACGGCCAATCTCCAACCTAATCTTGCAAAACATGACCTAAGTTGAGACTAACAGGGTTATGCATAGGTTGAGATTTTTATTTCAACTTTGTTAGAATTGACTTTAACCCTAAACCTTAATCAAAAAGATAAATTTGAAGCAAGAATCAGTGACAACCCAATAAGTAGAACCATTCTTTTTTACCTTCTATGATCAAAACATCAATTGATTGGAAAAAGAAGAAAAAAGAAAAAAAAGTTGTAAATCAATTGATTGGAATATTAGAGATAACTAGGCTAATTTCTCTCCGATCATTGAGGAGAGTTCAATTGATAATGATGACAACTGGGATCACATTTAATTCATCATTTGGTCAAAAGATTCAGGTACCTCATATGGGCCGTTGTTTTTGCCTAAGAGTTTTGATAAATATAATAAAGGTTCAAATGGGTCAATACAGTTAGATTTAACCGGTTGAAACGCTTGATAATTAAGAAACAAATTCATACTCACGCTAACACTCACGTATCATGTATTCTAATTTAGGCATGCATAATTCTTTTTGCATGAAATCATAAGGAAATGCAATTTAGACTTACATGTATGGTCTTTCACTTGTGAAGTTCCTGTAGTCAGATCAGGTGATTTTAGTGATCTGAAATAGAAGTATTCTAAGTTTGTAGTCAATTGAAGAAATTCAAAGGGAACGATATTCATCAACTTCCTAACTGTTCAATTTTCAGAAAAAAAAAAACAACAAGAGACTCTTATTTAAGATATGAGATATTGGAAGAAATTGATGAAGTAGATGGTCGAAAATAACAGAAATATTAATTTTTCTATAAATCCCAGAAATCATTAATGCAAAAATTCTTCTTTCTTTGATTTTTCAATGGGTTTTAGAAAAGTGTTTCGTTAGTTCTTTTTCCGAGACGGCTCCTTTTGCTGCTATTTCTGCTCATTGGGCTCTCTTTACTGCTTATTCTGCCCATTGGCTATTGTTCATGAAGATAATACATTGTTATTTTATCTAGATGATGCTCACCCAGAAAACACTACTAATTATTTCCCAAACCAATTCAAAGTTGAAACTTGAACATTTCTTGTGACGAGGACCTAACCTTGACGGCTGGTGAGTTGGAGTTAGATGCCAACAGGGAAAACCAGGTACAACATGTGGAGCCAACTCAGACATCTAGAAAGGGACAAAGACCAGAATTTCTAGGATTTCTTGACAATTTCCATCGTTGAAATCCTAACAAAATTTAGTTGTCATAGAGGGGATGATCCCGTTCCATAATGAATTACTCATTCGATATTATTCTTATAAATAGATATGTAACTACGAAAAGAAGGCAAGAAATTATAGTTTTCTACTTTCTCCAATTTCTCTTTCTTTCCATCTGCCTTGTTCCTTCTCTGCTGTGGTTCCCACTCGTTTCTGAGATTTAGATGGTTCAGTTCTCCTCCATATACACATTGAATTCCACAAAAGTTAAAATGTTGTTCAAATATGAATGGTTGAAATAAAAATCACTATTTTTGCCTGACAATTTTGATAAGATACAATAAGATTATTAAAAAGTTGACTCAGTCCAAGGAAAGCAGCTGAAGCATTTGAGAGTTCAGTTAACCAAACTCATAAGTCATGTCTAACAGACAGTTACACATCGTATGTTATAACTTTGCATGGATAATTTATTCAATATGAAATCATTAATGAAATGAATTTTGAATATACACATATAGGTTCAATCCCAATCGTTATTTCGGAAAAGTCTTATTTGTAGATTGATTTGATGGTTTAAAGGACCAACAGAAAGTATCCAAAAATTGTGGAAACTAAAGTAAATTAAGTAAATGATATTCATGAGCTTCTTTTTCATCTTATTATCTTCTAGAGAGACCATCAAGACTCTAAATTTAAGATATGAATTATTGGAAAGAATTGAAGAAATTTGGCCGAGAAGAAATTTTAGAGAGGAAGAATAACAAATTAGAACACAAGAGATCAGAGAAGAAGATGAAATTAAGAGGGAGAATTAGAAATTGTGGATAACATTCTTGTCTTTAAAATTCCTCACCCCCCATTGCATTTATAGTCTAGGATGATTTCCTATTCTTATCACCATTCCACAATTCCCCAACCTTACTTTACATTTAAAATGACATTTTAACCCAAATTTCCCCTACAATTTACCTTCATTTAACGAATACCTTTAAACTGGACTTTTAACATATATCTTTACATGTCAGTACAGTAAGTACACTTTGTTTTACTTTTCAATTCACTATATTTTGACTATAGTCAGTAAACAAGACTGTAATAGTAAACTAATATAGAACGTTATACCTACAAGAGGATAAAAATAAACTCAATATATTTTGAAACATTTTTTGATAAGAAACGGAGTCATTCTTATGTATCTCAGTTGAAATTTCTTATGTATCTCAATTGTTGGTAACAGAGTAAATTCTTCTTTTAACAGCAATTCGTTATGTATCTCAATCATTCTTTCAAAGAGATATCACAACAAAAGAAGTGTCATTTTTTTTTTTTCAAATTATTTTGGTAGTGAATTGATTTGAAACAAGGATAATTCCATCAATTAAAACATAGTAGGAAGCATTTGAGAACAGGCCACAAGAAGCTCGTGTTCAAGTAAGGTCCAACCTAATCAGAGTGAAGCTAATCTGGGCAGAGCCGAATAAGGTTGAGCTCCGACTGTGGTTTTAAGGCTAAGCAAAGATCTGCAGAGTGCGCTAAAGAGAACGAAATCATGAACTGGAAACCCTTCAGATGCCACTGAGTATTGATATCAATACATTAAACCAACCATCCACTTGGTAGATCATGAGCCCAGTCATACAGAGCAAAACCAAACCAATTCATTCAGAGGGTGTTCTTCATAGGCAACACTACCCAACTACTTGATTCGATAGCCAAGGCCTAAGGGGCAGACCATCAAAACATATATTCCAAACGGTCTCCAAAAAGAAATGTGAACCTGATGCCAAAGGTTTCCACACAAGCAGAGTTCAGGGGGCAATTGCCCTACACAGAGACTATTTTGGTACCTTGTTCTCATATTACAACTTACAACCAGTTGTCCAAAAATGAAAAATAAAACAAAAGTGGAGTTTAAAAGACGAGAGAGGACAGATGTAAAATATTTCATTCCTGCCTCCAGTAAGAAACTTGCAACCCCCTGGGGGTGTTGGAGGAAGGGGAAAATGTAGACCCTGCTACAGAATTCATTCAAAGCTACAAACAAACCTTCTCACCACATAAGAACTAAACCAATCAAGAACCACACTTGGTTCCTACTGAACCAAACATTTGTCAGTATCAGGTAAACAAGAGATGACCGACTCACCAACTGGAGATACTGCATCATACCCAACATGTAAATAAACAGCAAAACATGCACTTCAGATACACACAGGATAAGATAAGAAGAACAGCAGGGGAAAGAAGGCAAAGAAAGGGCAACAGAAATCAGAATAAATTTGCATGTTAAACTGATAAAAGAAAAAGGGAGGGTAAACCACTTCCAAATGTACACCGAATTAACCAAGTACATCAATCCAAGAGGCCTTATTTGCAACCGGCAACAACCGTAGCAATCCACTCAGAACCAGATGCTTGAGTTTCTGACACAACAGTTGATGATAATGATAGAGGAGTAATTGCAACCTGTTGTACAGGAAATTCAAGATAGTTGGATGACAAAAAGGTGGAAGTATAAAAGTTATACAAATTCTATTTGAACTCACAAAGCCATTTTCGATTGCTCGGAAATCAAGATCACCATCTGTTTCATCTTGCTGCCCTTCCAAAAACTGCAGTAACAAAACAACATGTTCAAACTAGTTAAAACAGTTTTAGTTTATAATTAGGATGCGGCATGTTGAAGCCCATTACTACTAGGTGGTCTTGGATTCAAGTCTCCTACTTCACACCTCCACTTCCCATAGAATAGGACAAGTAGGACTGTTATGAGGGTAAAGAAAATAATAGGATTAAAAGAAATCTAGTTGCAAGAATCAGAAAAAAGCAGCATTCTCATGAACACATAAAGAGAATAGGCCATGGGAAAGAAAGAGAACTGAGGTTCCCACTGCATTGCACCTCCTTCCAACAGGGATGTTCGATCCTTAGGAAGAGATTTAAAATATACCTAAAGACGAAAATACTTATTTACTCTTTGGGAATCAGATTTTCCAGCAACCCCCAACTGATTCAACTTCCACATTCTTTCGTTGTGTGTTTATGCGGGCTGCATCCTGTAGACCAATGACACCGGATCATTTCAAGGTCCTTTGTCTACCAGACAGTTTGTTCTTTTGTCTTTTTCATTTCCTTCCATTTTCTTTGTATTTGGGGGGAAGAATACACAATCTTTCAGGTCCATATGTCTGAAAACCTAACCCATGAAATGATTAACAAACACTTACAGCTGCAGATGCATCACGGCTGAGCTGAGCAAGCTGGATGCCAAGACTTTGTTGGTTGGACATAAAATGACCAGCAGAGGGTTGTCTATTTGCTGACACAGCTTGCCAACTCGGAATGAACCTCCATAGGCTCTGTCTTGGGACTTTAAACCCTAACAAACAAGTAAGAAATCAATAGAATGCATGAAAAAGAATACTTGAAACCGTCAAAGAGAGGTCTGAGCCCTATTGCATCAAATGAACATGACATTGAAAATATATACAATTAGAGAGTCATCACTTTAACCAAAATCACGTGGAATCACTTGCCCCAAGCAAAATGCCACATCATTACATTCAGGACACCAACAAAAGTGAGAAGTTTTCTGAAAAAATAGAAGGAAAGGAAAAAAAAAACAAGGGTCAAAATTATCATTACATGATGATTCCACTTAGGATAAGGCTGGATTTCTTTGCTTACATGAATATATTCCAGACACATCAGTAAATGAAACCCCCCAAATTTTCCAAACCTTCGTGCTTCCAATCATTTATCTTGGCATTATAGCTTCTTATAAATGACAATAAAGAGAACTGCGACTATTTGTATGAGCAAAGAAACATGGAAGAAACAGGATAGTGGGCCTAAAAGGATCAATCTCTGAAGAAGGTAAAGCAAAAAAAGGGAGAGGGGAGCACTTAATATTTGGGATCACCCCATTCTGGTGTCATGTTGGCACAATGTTACAGTTCAAGGATGTCGCTCATATGAACAATTGTGTAATTACATATGAACAGCTTACATGGGACATATTCCAGAAGTAGTAGTTGCCTTGCATGGGGATAATCTCTAGAAGACTGTGTCAACCACACTTGGAGATATCAAGGAAGATCAGATTTTATTACCATCATCATGTAGTTACTAATTTCAGTGTTTGAAAGTGGATTGTCTTTCTATTGTAATGAACACTAGTTCATTTATTCTACTTCATGAGTTTGATGTAAACAGATCCACTACGAGTGTGGACCTTATATTATGAAGTTTCCATTCATCTATCATACTACTATTATAAAAGCACAAACTGAGGGAGGATAGTTACATTTCACTTTTCAAAACACCCATACCTTCTAAAACTACTAAACCTTTAAGTCATCAAAAAAGAATATACAAACAAACAATGCTGGCAAAAGTTGACTCACCTTCCCCCTGAAGTAATTTAGTTGTGAGTTGCACCTTTCTTAATGGATGAGTGACACACGTCCAAGGTTAAATATTAGGGTTGAGATTTGGAGGAATTTTTTTTTTTTCATTTTAATTTATTCTCAACCTTAGATCTAATCTTGGGCATATGTCGTTCATCCATAAAAAATGAATGGTCCATTTCCATGCCAGAAATGGACAGGATAAGATTCCAATTTGAGACTTAGTTGATAAGGGCCCCCAAAAAAATTTAATAGGACAAAATTACCCCTTGAAGCATATAAAGACCAAAATACCCTTAAGTATTTGACAAATGCAATTTAATTAAAATACCTTTACCTATTCCAACCTTCATGTTGGTGGATAAAGGGATTCTTCCTTACCCATCTTTCTCTTTCATCAACCCAAAAATCACCCACCACCGTCCCATCCTTGAAAACCAAAAAACAACCCCATTTCCCAACTCTCAAAAATTAAAAAAAAAATAAAAAACTGCCACCAAAGAAAAGCCCCAAGCTTGGTCGTAAGGTTAGAAACCGAGGAAAACGAATGGGATACCCCTACTATTTCTCTGCAAATCATGCCATAACACTCTTGTAATTTAAGGTTTTGTTCACTGCCAAATCATATAATCGCGTATCTCGCTCTGCAACTACTATATCAACTCTAAATCTTCAAACTTTTACCAGATCCCATAGCGTTCTAATTTGTTAAAGAATCATTTCTTATTTGTAGGCATGCAATCATGAAATAACTCTATTCAACAAGGAAAAATAAAGAAAGTCAAGGGTAGAAAAGAAAATGAAAAACCAACAAATATTACTAGGTCTCAATCAGTGGCCGAGAGAATGAGTATGTTGGGTATAATGTGAATCTTCAACCCGTTTGAAATTATAAGAGTGGATAGTGGTAATGATGCAAATCTCTGCTGGGTTTCAAACTTTTATGGGAGTAACCAGAGGGTGGTTTACACTAGTGGTGGTGGTAGGTGGTTTCCAACAATAGTTGATGCCCGTAATAAAAGGTGAAAGGGGATTGCTAGCAATGGGAGTGGGTTTTTTTTTTTTTTTTTAAATATAATTTTTGATGTGTGGGTCCTTTTAGTGGACTATAAACTAATGTTGCATCCCATTAATGCAGTATGGGTACCAACCAAACTAACATCATTAATCTCCGCCATTAAATCCCTCAAGTTATTTAATATATTGTGTTATTATATGAAATTCCGAAAAGATCTAAAAAAATGGTTATACCGGTATACTCCTCTTCTCGGCCTTCCTCTCAGTCCCCCTTGGGTTGACCGTAATCGGGACTTGTGTTTTGTGACTGGGAAACCTTTAGGGTTGTATTCCTCTTGGCCTTTATTCACTTTGTCCCACCACTTTGTTGTGTGGCTAGCGGCAGGTGAAACCTGGCATCCGATTTCGTGCTGTAGAATCGCTATTCTCGGTGATGATGTTGTAATCGGGGATAGGGAAGTTGCCATTAGAAGGAATTCCAATAAGTGGATAATTGAAGAAGCCAAAAAAGGTGAGCGCCTAGCGCGATACGGCTTTTTGGCCTGGGCAAAACTTTTTTGTTTGTTAGCCAAGGATTATATATATATATATATATATATATATGTATGTCGGGCGGAGCACCACGCACCGGAAAGAAGGAACGAGACCAAAGAAGTTATGGTTCAACAGGAATGCACCCCAGCCCAAAAGGAAAGTCATTATCGAACGAGAGCGAGCGGCATAAGTCCGGCCCGAAAAGAGGAGCCCCGAGGCGGTTGCGCCAAACGAAATACCAACAATACCAGAAGACCACGGAAAACCACCCCGAACGCATCAATAGTATAACTGCACGGCCAAGATAAGAAGCTTAACACGAAGGAGACCGAGAGGATATACAACTATTGATCACGACCAGCACGCACATTCACTATTCACGCTCACTTGGCTAGTAAATTACTCGAACTCAGTAAATTTTCTACGCCTTTATAAACGATATAATGAAGGAAGTAGTAGATAAATAGTAATATTCATCTGCATAATTGTAATAATTTTTCACAAATAAAAGAAGTATTTGCGTACTTGAATATTACAAAACAATGTGAATATTATAGAACTCCACAAACATATGTTGAACAAGGATTAACTCTTCCAATAGAAACCGGAACTATCTTGATAAGTTAGCAATTTCTATTAAACCAACCAATACGAGTACAAAAAGAACAATTAAGAAATAAGTTTAAAAATCAAAGACAAAAATATGTGATATATTTGGCAGAAACATTGACAAAAAAGAAGAAACCGTGGTATGATCTTATAAAAGGAATAAAATATAAAAGTCCCACATCTATGGGATTTGATCCTTATACATATGAATTACTCATGTCCGAAACCTAGAAATAAAAAACATGAAATTAAAATAGAAATTTTACACCAAAGAAATATTGGTGATGAACGTTTGTATAAGAACTAAAATTCAACAAAATTATAACGAATCCATAATATTATGAATAAAGATCAAGTCATAATAAGTAAAAAGATAGAAAACATATGAATAAAATTGAAAGAAAAATCAAAAATTATTTGAACAAATTAAGAATTTAGTAAAAATTTATGGAAATATTAAACAATATATGGAGCTAAACAAAATGAATTAAATACGCAATTGACATGAAGATAGTGATAATTACGAAAAGAATAATTATGCAAAATTAATAGAAAACCAATATTTAATAACATTAATTGGAACATGAGTTCACAAGATAGGCTAAGACAGAAGAGGAATAAAAACTAAGAGATAAAATAAAGAAACGAAAGAAGTTAATTATTTAGAAGAAAATGGAGAATAGATCATAATGAACCCTTTGATAATATCCCAGAATTTACGTGGAGAATAGATAACAACCACCAATACTAAAAGAATATACCAAAAGATAGATTAAAGGCTATCTTAGAATATAAACAAAAGAATTAGCACCATTTGCATCATGAGTCATCTTGAAGAAACATTGGTAACAAATTATTCTAATAATTATGCAAAAACAGTAGAAACAACACAGATACATATCCGCTACAACAGTCAAACAACAACGGAAAGAAAATGGCTTTTGTAGCTTATTAGAATATTTTAAACAGAGAAATATTATTGAACTCCAAGAAACATTAGTCAAGGAATAACTACCCGAAATAAGAGAACATATTTGATAAATAGCATCATCCATAGAATCTACAAACAAAATATTATCACAATATATACAATAAAAGAAGACACAAGATCAATAAGACAAAAAATGTATACATAGGATTGAGTTATTCGATCAACCGACAAGACCTCCCGGTATAAAAATATAGAAAATATGAAAAGAAATAGCTATATCACGGATATGAACCATTGATAGAAGTTTAACAACGAAACAAAAATATAAAAACCAAGAAATGAAAATAGAAATCCAAAAACAAAAAGATATAAGTGATGAGATAGTAATCGAAACAACAAACGAAATAATTATGATAGATTAACGGCTCCAAGATATTAGGACCACGGGCCCACCCAGAAGAAAGAAAACCAAAAGAATAGACAAAAAAATGAATTATGAAGAAATTGGAAATTATTAAAACAAGAACAAATAATTAGAGTAAAGAAGAAAAGACACATGAAGATACAAAGAGAATATTACTAAATGGACCAAGAAAAAAAATAAAAAATGAACAATAGTACAGACAAAACAAGATACATAAAAAGGAATAGAACAAAAGCGAACAAACCAAAAAAAAACAAACAACAAGGAAGATATACAAAATTAATCTCGAACAAGAGCAAAATAGACATATAAAGTATAAAGAAATATAATATAAGAAGAGGATAAAGAAATAAGGTGGATCAAAAATGGAAAAAAGAATAAGAAAAGATAAAAACAAAAGGATAAGGCAGGAAGACAACCATATATCAACAAAACAACAAGAAAGAATACACCAAACGAAGGCACAAAAAGACCGACAACCACGATAAAACCCAAACAAAATAAGGATAACTAACAAAAACCCAAAAACAAACAAACAAAAGAACAATACAAGATTAATACCAAAGAAAACCACAGAAATGATATATTATCTCAAATGGAAAATCAAATAAACAAACAAAGGAATAGATAGACAAACCAAAACCCCAGCAAAACGGAAAAACAGAGTAAAATGATAAGAAAACAAAGACACAGAGGACACCTCCAAAACCAAAGCCACAAGAAAATAAAAAAGAAATGTAGATATAAAGAAAATATAGAAAATAGGAATAAGCTAAACAAAACCAAACAATAAACAAAAACTTCCCAAGAGATAGATAAAGACAAAAAGAAGAAAGAAGGTAGAAGGACAAACCAGAACCAAGGGGACAAAGAATTAAAAATATATAAAACCAAAGATATAAATAAACACAGAATATGAGGGAATAAAACCACCGAAACACAGGCACAAAGCCCGGAACAATATAGATTCTAGATGGAAAACACAAACAAAATACAAAATGGAAAAGATAGAACAAAAGTAGGATTAGTATTCTACCCGATATGTTAATGATAAAGAAGCTTTATAAAAATAACGATAGGAATACAAACAAAGGATATGAAGGAAAGAAACAACAAAGACGGATGGAGCGAATACAAAACAACCACTAATATAAAAAAATATAAAAGATAAGAGAAAGAGGAGAAAGGGAAAAGAAAAAAAAAGAAGAAAGAGGATAAGGAAAAAAAGAAAAGAAAAAAGAAAAAAAAACAAGACAAAGAAAGGAGAGAAAAAAAAAAAAAACAAAAAAAAGAAGAAGAAGAACAAAGGATAAACAAAACAAAAGGAACAAAAATACAAAAGAAAGACAACAATAGAAAATAACAAAAAAAGAAAAACAAAAGAGAAGAAAAGAAAAAGAAAGAGAAAAGAAAACAAAAAGGAAGAAAAAAGAAAGAAGAAAAAAAAAAAGAAAAAGAAAAAGAAAAAAAAAAAAGAAAGGAGAGAAGGAGATAACAAGAAAAAGAAAAAAATAATGAAATATGGAACCACAAGAACAGAGAGGAAAAAAAAAACAAGAGAAAAGAAGAGAAAGAGGACAGAAGAACACAGACCAGAAACAAAAGAAAGGACCGGAAAACAAAAAAAAAAAAAGGAAAAGAGGACAAAGAAAGAGAAGAAAAAAAGAAAAGGAGAAAAAAAAAACAGATCCACAAAAGGAAGATAATTGGAAACAAGAGACAAGAATATAAAAATAAGAGAAAAAAAAAGAAGAAATGAGATAGAAACAAAGGGACTGAAAGGAAGGGAAAAAAAAAAGAATACAAAAACAATAAAAAAAGGAAAAAAAAAAATGAGGACAAAGAGGAAAAGACAAAAGGAAAAAGAAGGAGCCAAAAACAAGAAAAAGAAAGAAGAATAAAAAAGAAGATAAGAAGGAAAAAAGGATAATAAAAAGAAATAAGGAAAAAAAAAAAGAATATAGGACAACAAAACAAGCGGAAAAATAAAAGAAAGGAGAAAAAAAGAGAAGAGGGAAAAAGAAAATAAGGAAACACAAAGAAAGGAGAAAAGACAAAAACAAAAAGGGAGAAAAGAGGAATAAGAGCCCACAACAAAAAAGAAATAAACATAGAAAAAAGAAAAAAAAGAAAAAAAAAAAAACAAAAAAAAGAAAAAAAAAGAAAGAAAAAAAAAAAACCAGAAAAAAGAGAAAAAACAAGATAAACAGAGAGAAGAAGAAGACAATAAAACAAAAAGGAAGGGAAAAGAAAGAAAAGCCCAAACAAAAAAAAAAAGAAGACAAAAAAAAAAGGAAGAAAGAAAAGAGGAAGAAAGAAAGAAAAAAGAAGGGAAGAATAGAAAAGAGAGAACAAAAAAAAGAAGAATTACCAAAAAAAAACCAAATAAAGAAAGGAAAGGATAAAAAAAAGGAACCAAAAAGGAGAGGGGGCCAACAAAAGGAAAGAAAAATGTATAAAGAAGGAAGAGGAAAAAAGAAGAAAAAAAAAAAAACAAAAAAAGAAGAAGAGAGAAAAAAAGAAAAAAAGAAAAAAGAGGAAGAAGCAAAAGAACAAACCAGAAAAAAAAAGGCAAAAAGAAAACAAAAAACAACAAAAGAGAGAAAAAAACAAAAGAGCAACAAGAAAAAACAACCGGCAAAAAAAAAAATCCACAAAAAGAGAAAGAGAAAGAAAAAACAAAAAGAAACCAAGACCACAAAAGAAGAGGAAGAAAAAAAAAACAACAAACCACAAGGAACCAGAAAAAACAGAAGAAAAAAGAACAGAAGAGGAAAAAAAAAAGGCAAACCAAAGGGGAGGAAAAGGAAAGAAAGGAAGGAAAAGAGGAAGGGGGGAAAAGGATAAAAAAAAAAAAAAAAAAAAAAGGAAAAAAAGGGATACCCCAAATAAAAAAGAACAAGGAAACAAAAGGAAAAGAAGAGAAAAGAAAAAGAACACAAAAGGAAAATATATAGTGACAAAAATGAAACCAAAGATAAAGAAATTAGAAAAAAGAAAAAGCAAAGATAATCCACAAACAGGAATGTTACAAAACCAAGTAAATAGAAAAATAAAAAGGAAAGATAAGAGAAAGGAAATATACACCAAAGATAATGAAGAATTTATAAATGAAAGAATATAGAATATAAATAATACAAAAATCAAATGAATAGGAGAGAAATAATCATGGAACAAATAGAGGAAAAAGAAGGAATAAATTATAAAAGAAAAGATAAACACATGAAGATAAAAATAGAAAGAGATTATGCTAAGTCATATACAAGATGAAATAGCAAATGATGAAAAGGTTACCAAATAAAAATGATAAAGATGAAGAATGGAATACAACCTAGGACATGAGGGAGAATGCGGATAAAAAAGCCAGCCTTCAAAGAGAATGGATGATATATTTTAAAACATAAGAAAGTATAGTCATATAGAGATATAGTCATAGTAAAACACCCAAGAAATATAAGTCATTGAAAATAATATCGAATATGAATAATGGTATAATTATGAAAAAGAAAATGGAAATTGGTAAACAATACATTAAATAGGAATGGAATAGGCAATGGTACATAAGTTACAACCCATATGCCACAAAAATAATGACTGATAAATTAACAGATAAAAAATTGATATTAGGCAGCTAATAAGTAGACCTTATACAAAACTAGGAAAATATAGGAGTTACACCATAAAACTTATGAATGGGAAAAGATGGAATAATAAGATATTCTGTACAAAAAATTAAAAATCTTTAAATATCCCTATAAGATTACTACAGATAAGGATTATGAATAATAGAAAGATGGTTGTGAAGGGTGGGAGCCATTAAAATAAACCAGAAAAACCCAAATCAATAAGAAATCAGAGGTATAACTGGAAAGTTTAGTATAAAAACATTGACGGAATAGAAATGAGGCCTTATTAAAAGGACGATGTAGGAAATATTAACAAATGAATACAATTAGAAAGATGGAAGCCATAGTCAAGGCATATAATAATTTAAATGAAAGGAAAATACAACATAGGAGATGGGTTCTTTAAGAAACCATTTTTATAATAGAGGATATAAAATACAATAGAACATATAAAAGGGAGAAACAAAAGGATATATCAGGATACACCAAATTAAGACGGTTAACCACCTTTATTTTATGATTACAAGAAGATGATATGATGAGATTCATACAAAGGAGTAATACAAGAAAAAGTAACTCTCCGATAACCCCCCACAATATGAATAATACTTCTCACCACAAAAGGGAGAAGATAATGGGAACAAGGAATCAAAACGGAGGACATTCCTCTTTAAAGAATCCTCTCCCCGAAACTATAAACTTTGGAAAACATATTGCTCAAAAACTCTCACATGAAGTTTGAAAATAGCAATGGCTATATGATCGGATGAAGAGCAAATATGTTTGGACAACATATGGTACAATGCAAACAAGGCATCACTCAAATAAAGCTATCGAGATTAGCCAATGCCATACAGGGCTTTCCTATACGGACAATTGCGAACAAAGAAAGGCAAGGGAAGTTCTACGTGTCTACCAAGGACAAAAGGCATTTTTCTGATTGGGAAGATGTTGGAAGCTACAAAGGGTTATCCCACCCTTTCTTCAAGGGATATGAGACCCTGAACAAGACGATTTTGCCAAGTCGATGATTGGCCCAACATATACGAGATCCAAAACTACGTAATGCTCCTCCTCAACAACCTTCTTTCTCCAACATGGCTGAGGAACACAACTGTATACAATGGAGCCAATCAAGAACAAAAACGGAACTCTGGATCAAGTAGCCAATGTTCATGAGGATAAGCAAGTTACAAATAGAAAATGCTACAAAAGAAAGACTAATTCAGGATTAGAAGCTTCGAACAAAAGCCTCTAGGAGCACAACATACAAAGACAAGATACTATCAGAAACGAAGCTCAACAAGTTGAACAAGTATCACCGGGCTCTAGCTCACAATCACCAATGGAGGCCTTCAAAACAAAAATACTTGGAGAAATAGAAGCTCTCCTCCAACAAAAATACACAAAGGGGAAGCTACGTGGGCCCATAAAAAGACGAACAAGAAAGAACATTGACCCCACAAGAAGACAGAATATGAAATAGTACGAGAAGACACAACAAAGGAAAGCCCAACACACAAAACACGAAAGAGAGAACAAAGGGGGACCAACCACGCCACACCCAAAGACGAAACAGGGATGGGTGGACCAACAAAACCACAAGGATTGCCCAACCAAAAGGACCACAGGCAAGGACAACCAGTAAAACACAAAGAAACCGACGGACAAAGACCACATACCAAGCAGAAAAACAGAAAAGGCCAGGCAGAAAAACAAAAACGACAAAAGAGGTCAACACACACTAAGGAAAAAGAGCGCAAGAAAGAAAAGGGACACACAACAAACCAAGGAAAAAGAGTAACACAGGAAGCCACGGGGGGTCAAGAAAACCAAACACGGCCCCGGAAGACAAAGGCAGCGAGAGGGGTGCAGGGATATTCTTAATCATTAAAGAGACACCTCAGGGACAAGTTGTAAATACCAAAAAGGGCTAAGGGTATTAGACAAAATGTATTAGTCTTTTACTCATCTTTGTAGTAATTTGACAAGTGTAATAGTACATTACAACTTAGCTTAAAATATATATATATATATATATATATATATATATATATATATATATATTAATCATATAATTAAAGCTTAATGACCAATTATCTCTTTTTAAAACATTTGTTAACACAATGTATTAAATAATCCAAGTGACACTTTGTTCCTTCATGTGTGAAATTTAAATATACTTAACAGCAACAAATTAGTCTAATTGAGACTCACATTATATATTACGTGTGAGTCTCAATTACTATGGGGTGGGAACCAAATTACTAACATATATATGCCGCCAAATGGGTGCGAACCCAGGACCTCCCGTGGGAGGGCGGGTCTTTAACCGCTTGACTAACCCATCATTGGCTGACTCACACGTAATATATTGCATTAAAGAGACTCAACATTAGTTTATAGTCCTCTAAAAGGATCTACACGTAAAAGAAACTCTAAAAATAAAATAGAAGTGGAGTTTAGAGATGGAAGAGTTGCTACTAGCAAAAAACTAGGAAGATTACAACATAAATGTCAACGCAAGGGGGTTTAGAGGAAGGGGAAAATGTAGAGGCTGCTACAGAATTCATCCAAAGCTACAAACAAACCTTCTCTTTTTTATTTGGTAAATGCAAACTTTATTAAAAGGAAAAACCACGCGGACAACCTAAAGAAAGCACATCAAAGAACAGATACGACAAAATATGGGTAGGGGGAGCGTGGACATATAAAACAGCCTCTTGAGTAAGCGCACCCTCTTTTTCCAAAGCGTCTGCTACAAAGTCTGCTTCCCGCAGAATATGAGTGAAGGATGCACAAACAAAAGAAGTTGCTAGACATCTGATGTCCTAAATGAGAGGGTAGACTTTCCATGGTGCCTCATGGAGGTGTTTGTGTAGGATAGTAATTAAAGCTTGATTATCACACTCTACCTCAATGTGAGACAACTTGAAGTCAAGAGCCCATAACAATGCCTGGCGCATCGCTAGTGCTTCAAGTGTGAGGATATCTTGGGATGCTGATCCATAGCCAAAACCAAACTTCATTTTGCCCTGATGATTTCTAGCAATACCGCCATAGCCCACAAGGCCATACTCTTTAAAGAAGGATCCATCAATATTAATTTTGTGTGAATTGACTATCAGGGGGTTTCCATTTGATGATACCATATGTAGCAGCTAGCGCATGCTTGTTAGACTAAGCAGGTTGATAGAACTGCAAACCCTTCCATATTTGGAATCTAAGTTGTGCGGGGAGAATACCTATGGTAGAGGCAATAAGGCTTGTATATGATTTCCAGATAAGCCATAAGGCAATAAGAGTGCTGAAAAGTTTGTCAGTGATATCACTTGTGAAACCCCCCGGATTTCTACCCCTTTAACCCATGGTTTTAAAACCAAGAACCCGGGCCTCGAGTTGGCGACAATTGTGGGCCATTCAAGTCAAGCCGAAGGATTGAAAATGGAACAAATGTTGGTAGATGACCCTTGTAATTACTCAACAACTCTCCTAAAGTTTAAGTGAAGAGAGAAGATTAATCCCGATGGTGTAAAAAGGGTGATTTTGGAACGTCCATATATCGGTGATGGAGAATCCGATTGATGCGCATAAGGTATCAAATCGAAGATCGTCGAAAGACCTTTCCAACGAGCTAAAAATCATCAAAATCAGAGTTCATTTGGGGTCCAACCATGGACGGTAAGTTGGGCCATTTAGGTGAACCCCCCCCCCCCCCCCATTTTATGTTTAGGGGAAATTTGGAATTTCGGGTCTTTAAGCCCTATTATAAGTTATAACTCATCCATAAATGCATTTTTGGAGGCTAGAACAAGGCGGAGGCTTTGGAAAGAGGAGAAAAGAAGGAGAGGAGTATTTCCCATCCTTCCAAAGGTGATCTGCGACTCAGATCATTGCGGCAAAGTTGAAGGAGGTGAGAATTCTTACCCTTTCTCTTATACATGGTTCTGTGAGTAATTTCTTTTCTCTTCTCTTCATTCGTGAAAATCTTGAAAGGGAAGGTTGTTAGGTATCTTGGATGCTTTTGTTCTCTTGTATTAATGTTTCCCTTGAATTTGGAGTAATGGTTTGTCCCCTTGCAAAAGATTTTGGAATTTTGACTCCCTAAGTCACCCATGGGTGATTTAAGAGAGCCAAATTTGAGGCTTTTTGAGCTGAGTCAAATTTGATCAAATTGAAGTTACCCGTAGGATCCTTTTGCTGCCAATTAACTTCCCCAAAGTTTTGTTTCGTTATAGACTTCGAATTGGTGGTGAATTAGAGATCATTCACTAGTGAGGTTGATAACTAACATTTGTAAACTAGTGGTTAGGATTCTGTTTTCGTGGGAAGATATTGGGATATCTTTTGAAACCTATATTAAATCTAATTTGCGATAATTATTTCTCTTGCATGAATAGATTAATATATCTTTAGTCACTAATTTGTGAGAAGGAATTACTGATCTTTGGAGAAAAGAACCAAATGGAAGGTGAGGAATATACTTAACCTTATCTTGCATGTTTGATTATGTTAATTAATTTTTTTATTCATATCTTGACTTGCTTTAGTATTATCTTGTGATTATATTCTATTTTTAATATCTTTGATTGGTGATAAGAGAATGTAGGAGATGGATGAGATTGAATGGATTGAGTTTTTCTTGTTGAATCCTAAATTATTGATATAAAAATATATGGATGATATTGAATTAAATTTCTTCTTTTATTTCATGTTGCAAAATAGGGTTGTGAGTTCACCCATTGTCCTAGTGACATTATATGGTTTCTTAGATTGTGGTTGGGAATGCGGAATGCCCTTTTGGCATTTATGCCATAGGATATCAAAGGAGGCGGTATGGGATGCATTCCTATGGTGTACTTGGCCCTTTCCCGATTACTGATTTACATATTTAGGGCATGTCTAGAAGTGTTTGGTTAGGTGACCTCATGAGTAGTACTACTCTTTCGGCAGGGGTATTGAAGCCGGTGAACCTGTGATGTTAGTGGTTGGGTCTATGTGTCAAACAGGCCCATTGTCATCGTGAGATGGTAGGATTGCATATAATAGATAAGGGCTCATGGATGCTCAAGACCGGTAACCAACCCGTGAGAGAACATAGAGAGCATCATGTCCATTATATAGATGACCATAAGGTTAGGGGTCAACGTAGTCCGAGTTGGTTGGTGCCATAGGATATGTTGACTCTAGGTGGGAAAAGATACTGAACCAAGTTGGTTGGTGCCATAGGGGAAGTATTCGAACCATATGTAGTACGAGACCGTATGACTTTGCATTGGGCTTAGAGTAATTCTTGACACGCGCCAGATCTTATACCAATGGTGATGTGAGAGAGTGGTGACTTATACCCCAGCCACGAATTGATATGACTTGACCCAATTGCCGCGAAGAACCCAACAAACGTGCTTAAGTGCCGTGAGGGAAGAGTGATGAGACTGCCCAAAGAAGACTGGTGTATAACCTAATGCGTGTCTACTTTAGAGACTACATTATAGAGTTAGGAACCTCATATCATCACCATGCATTTGTTGTTTATATTATTAAATACATGATTGTTTTATGAATTATGATATGGAATATGGATGAATGTATTGACATGAATGTTAGTTACCTCACTGAGCTCTATGAACTCATTCATTTATTTGTTTGTTTCTTTAAACTACTCTACAGGTTATGAGGACCCCTCCTACATTGAGGATCCTTTGATGAATGGCTACCAAGAGGGTGTAGTCAGAGAAGAAGTGGAAGCATATAATGCTTCATGTTCATGCTGGACTCCTCTTACGGAGCCGACTTTTAGAGATAGAGACATTGATGTCCTTAGGAAATCTTTAATTTCTTTCATGTTTCTTTCTACATATATACGTTGATTTCTTTTGGGAAAGGCGAGGGTATTTTCTGTCTTGACTCTTAAATTTTTTCGCTACAGATATTCTTTTCTTCTAGGACTCTGATGTTTAGTTTTGATTGAAGTAATGGATGATTGTAATCATTATTTCAGATTTGATAATTTATTATTTGAACTTGATTTATTCTTGTCCATTTAATTATGCTATATCATGTTTTGTGTGGATTTGTCACTGAACCTAGATATTGCGGTACATCACCCCCACGGGCTTTCGGGTATGACCAGATCCGGCTGGGTGGGCTGTGACATCACTAGTTTGGGCTAGAGAGATACATTGTTGAACCACCACTACTATAGAGCTTGCACACAGCAATACCCCCAAATGCAAATCATTCCAGACTTCTATCGCATGTCGACAATGGAGGAAAATGTGGTCTAGAGAAGGCGTTTGGACCCCACATAATAAGTAAGATGATGGGACTGAACAACCTCGCGCTGCTAGAAGATCAGCTGTTGGGAGCTTGTTATGTAACAGCTTTCATAGAAAATGGATTACTCGTGGTGGCACTGGCAAGCGCCACAGAAATCTCCAAGAAACACATGAGTTATTATTTTGATCAAGCGTCGGATCACATGCCAATCTATAAGCTAATTTCATAGTGAACTGTCCTGAGGCTGTCCGGAACCAAATAATACGATCCTCCATTGCCCAGTGAGGAATTTGGATGGTAAAAAAAATTTTCCACCATATGGCTAGGCCACCATGCATATAAAAGATCATGGTTCCAAGTATGAGTACGCGGGTTGATCAACTGAGTAACTTTGTGAGGACCTGTCGAAGCGAAGGGGAAACATCCCTTATCGGGGAGAGCATTTGGGATCCAATTGTCTGTCCTAGGATCAATGAGTTCACCGTTGCCTACTTGCATGGATATACCCTTTTGAAGAAGATCACGACCCAATAAGATTGATTTCCAGAACGAAGCCAATCAAGAACCACACTTGGTTCCTACTGAACCAAACATTTGTCAGCATCAAGTAAACAAGAGATGACCGGCCGACCAAATGGAGATATTAGTCATATTACATCATACCCAACATGTATATAAACAGTGAAACATGCGCTTCAGATACAAGTATACAACGTTTGATGATAATGATAGAGGAGTAATTGCAACCTGTTGTACAGGAAAGTCAAATCAGTTGGATGACAAGAAGGTCAAGTATAAATGTTATACAAATTCAATTTGAATCAAAAGCCCTTTTCAATTGCTCCGAAATCAAGATCATCATCCATTTCATCTTGCTCCCTCTCCAAAAACAAAGACTGCCTTACATAACAACATGCTCAAACTACTTAAATAGTTTAAATTTCTGGGATACCACTACAATCTAGATTACAAAAAAATAATAATAATAATAAGAGATAATCATTATAACAAGTAACCCTTACCAATCTTAGACCATGTACTTAAGTTGTACTAAAAATAAAATTGTTGTTTATTGAGAAAGATGCCACGAAACGACAACCAATCGCAACGCAGTTTGATAACTCTGATTTTTAGGTATTAGCGGAAAGACTAAGGTGTTAATTGCGTATCGAAACCGTTTAACCGCATTGAACCGTGCCATCTGAAAACCATATCGTACCGCACCGATTAAAATTTACTATACCGAAACCGAATTTCTTAGGTACAATTCCGGTTTTAAGTATTCATACCGTTAGTATGTACCAAAACCGTATAGAATTGGCACCGTACCAAATTAAGGGATATAAATATAATTTTACAATTAAAATACTTTACCTTTACCCTATCCCTACTTCTCTGTTTTAGTTTTTTGTTTCGTCCTTAACTTCTCTTTTTAGATTTACTTGTTTTGTTTATATTAATTAGATTTACTTGCTTTGTCTCTGCTAGTATCAAATTCTATCGATTGTTTGATTGCAATTTCATTAGGATCTTAATGAAATAGTAACAAAAAGTGGCATGGGCGCATTCATACTAAAATTATACCGTACTAGATACCATGTTTAACCGTTTTTCCGCACCGATTTAATACCGAAACCATACTGAATCGTTTTTGCAAATACCGAAACCGTACCATACCGTACCATGTAAATCCGGTATAGCATGATTTTGGTTTTCGGTATTTAAAGTTGGTACCGTACTAATTGACTCCCTTAGGAAAGACAGCCAATCTCCTACCTAATCTTGCAAAACCTGACTTGAGCTGAGGCTAACAAGGTTGAGCTTAGGTTGAGATTTTCAAGGCTATATCTTATTTTTATTTCAAATTAGAATTATAAACCCTAAACTTTAAGCAAAGAGATAAATTTGAAGCAAGAATCAGTGACAACCCAAAAGTAGAACCATTCCTTTTTACCTTCTATGATCAGAACATCAATTGATTGGATTTTTTTTTTTTTTTTTTAAATCAATTGATTGAAATATTAGAGATAACTAGGCTGATTTCCCTCTTACCATTGAAGAGTTACCTCAATCAATAATGATGACAACTGGGAACCCTTTTAATTCATCATTTGGTCAAAAGATGCAGGTACCTTATATGGGCCGTTGTACATGTTTTTGCCTAACAGTTTTGATAAATATAATAAAGGTTCAAATGGGTCAACACAGTTAGATGTAACCAGTTGAGTCATTTGTTTTACCCAAAAAAAAAAAAACCAGTTGAATCATTTGTTAATTAAGAAATAAACTCATAATCATGTTAACTCTCACGTATCACGTATTGTAACTTAGGCATGCATAATTCCTTTAGCATGAAATCATAATGAAATGCAATTTAGACTTCATATATGTTCCACCCCAATCTATTTTCCACTGAAGTTCCTGCAGCCAGATGAGGTGATTTTAGTGAACTGAAATAGAAGTATCCTATAGTCAATTGAAGAAATTCAAAGGGAACAATATTCCTCAACTTCCTAACTGTTCAATTTTCAAAAAAAAAAAAAACAATGAGAGACTCTTATTTAAGATATGAGATATTGGAAGAAATTGATGAAGTAGATGATCGAAATTAACAGAAACATTAGTTTTTCTATAAATTCCAGAAATCCCTAGCCTGAAGGTTCTTCTTTCTTTGATTTTTCAATGGGTTTTAGAAAAGTTCTTCGTCAATTCTTTTTCCGAGACGGCTCCCTTTGCTGCTAATTCGGCTCATTTGGCACCCTCTACCAATTATTCTTCCCATTCGTTATTGTTGATGAAGATAATGCATTTTTCATTCGTATAGATGACGCCCAGCAGAGGACACTGCTAATTATTACCCAAACCAATTAGAAGTAAAAACATGAAAATTTCTTATGACGAGGACCAAACCTTGACGGCTGCTGAGTTGGAGTCAGATGCCAACAGGGAAAACCAAATACAGCATGTGGAGCCAACTCAAACATCTAGAAAGGGATAAAGACCAGAATTTATAAGATTTTTGCAAATACCCGCTGTGAAATCCTAATAGAATTTAGTTGTCATTGAGGGGATGATCCTGTTCCATAACGAATTACTGATTCAATATTATTCTTAAGATATGTAACTAGGAAGAGAAGACAAGAAAGTATAGTTTCATACTTTCTCCAATTTCTCTTTCTTTCAATCTGCCTTGTTCCTTCGTTCTCATTCTCCTTCATCTAGTTTCTGAGATTCAGATGGTGCAGTTCTTCTCCACATATACATTGAATTACATAGAAGTTAAAATGTTGTTCAAATATGAATAGTTGACATAAAAGTCACAATTTTGATAAGATACAATAAGAGTATTAAAGAGTTGACTCAGTCCAAGGAAAGCAGCTGAAGCATTTGAGAGTTCAGTTAACCAAACTCATAAGTCATGTATTTAACCAGTCCCAGACAGTTACATCGTATGTTATAATTTTGCATGAATAATTTATTCAATATGAAATCATTAATGAAATGAATTTTGAATATCACATATACGTTCAAACCCAATCGTTATTTGGTAAACTTCTTACTCGTTGATTGATTTGATGGTTTTTAAAGACCCCAAGAAAGTATCCAAAAATTGTTGAAATTAAAGTAAATCAAGTAAATGATATTCATGAACTTCTTTCTCATCTTATCTTCTTATCTTCTAGAGAGACCAGGAAGACTCTAAATTTAAGATATGAGATATTGGAAGGAATTGAAGAAATTCGACTTAGAGAAGAAATTTAGAGAGGGAGAACAAATTAGAAGACAAGGAATTGGAGAAGAAGATGAAACTGAGAGGAGAATTAGGAATTGTGCTAACATTCTTCATTGTTTTCAAAAACCTCACCCCATTGCATTTATGGTCTAGGACTATTTCCTATTCTTATCAATTCACCATATATCCTTTACATGTTTTAGTTTTCAATTTACACTTTGTTTTAGTTTTCAATTTACTATTATTTTTTAAGCTAAACTTGATGGAAACTCACAGCAAACATGTTTATCTTGAAAAGAAATAGATGAGAAAGACTGTAGTAGTAAATTAATATAGAACGTTATACCTACAAGTGGATAGAAATACATTCAAAACGTCTCTATGTAACGAGAGCTACTTGCCCTTCTTATGCATCTCCCTTGAAATTTCTTATGTATCTCAATTGTTGATAACAGAGTGTTGTTCCATTGGCCTAAAATGAAGGTGTTGTCATTGTTGGCAACTTAAGTGGGCTTTGATATGGTACAGCAACACACAAAAAGGTTCCGAGAGAAAGAATCCAATTCAAATAAAGAAAACTCAAGAATCCCGTTTTTGAGGGTCTCTGTCCAGTTTTGATCAACCTCTTCATCGGATGGTCATCCAGTGTCCGATTGAGCCGATTTTTGGAGGAGAGCTTCACGACTTCTTGATCTTCAAATCCAACGGTGGGATTGTTCATTGGAGATCTCTAAGTTAGTCCGATTTGTACGTCAAAACACTCCTTGTTTAAGTCAGATAGGAACTCTGAGTTTGATTCAAACTCTGAGTCCAGTTTTGATCAACCTCTTTATCGGATGGTCATCCAGTGTCCGATTGACCCGATTTTTGGAGGAGAGCTTCACGACTTCTTGATCTTCAAATCCAACGGTGGGATTGTTCATTGGAGATCTCGAAGTTAGTCCGATTTGTACGTTAAAACACTCCTTGTTTAAGTCAGATAGGAACTCTGATTTTGATTCAAACTCTGAGTTAAATTAATCTATAAAAGGAGAGCAAACTCCAGCAAAAGAAAAAACGTTTTGAGGAGCTTGGGAAGAGCGTGGAGGTCGAATCAGAAGATGTTGGTTGGCTTTGGAGATCTGAAGCTTGGGAATAAGAAGTCTTTTGTTTTGCTGAACAAGAAAGAAAGTGAAAGAGAAGGAAGAAGAAGCAGAAGAAGAAAAGAAGGGAACATGGTTGTATGGTTTTTTTAAAGAGAGAAAACTGAAAAAGATTGAAAAGAGAAAAAAAAAAAAAGGAGTTGGAGAAAAAGAGAAACAAGTATTGTTACCATGCATCTTACACAAGTTGAGGTAACCCGTATTCACAAGTGATTATCTATTATTTTCTAGGTTATGTTTAATGATGAAGAATCTAGGTCACAATGTAAACCAATCACTTTTTCTCTAGCTCATGAATGTAAGATGCATGGTAACAATACTTGTTTCTCTTTTTCTCCAACTCCTTTTTTTTTTCTCTTTTCAATCTTTTTCAATTTTCTCTCTTTAGAAAAACCATACAACCATGTTCCCTTCTTTTCTTCTTCTGCTTCTTCTTCCTTCTCTTTCACTTTCTTTCTTGTTCAGCAAAACAAAAGACTTCTTATTCCCAAGCTTCAGATCTCCAAAGCCAACCAACGTCTTCTGGTTCGACCTCCACGCTCTTCCCAAGCTCCTCAAAACGTTTTTTCTTTTGCTGGAGTTTGCTCTCCTTTTATAGATTAATTAACTCAGAGTTTGAATCAAAATCAGAGTTCCTATCTGACTTAAACAAGGAGTGTTTTAACGTACAAATCGGACTAACTTCGAGATCAACAATGAACAATCCCACCGTTGGATTTTAAGATCAAGAAGTCGTGAAGCTCTCTTCCAAAAATCGGCTCAATCGGACACTGGATGACCATCCGATAAAGAGGTTGATCAAAACTGGACTCAGAGTTTGAATCAAACTCAGAGTTCCTATCTGACTTGAACAAGGAGTGTTTTGACGTACAAATCGGACTAACTTAGAGATCTCCAATGAACAATCCCACGGTTGGATTTGAAGATCAAGAAGTCGTGAAGCTCTCCTCCAAAAATCGGCTCAATCGGACACTGGATGACCATCCGATGAAGAGGTTGATCAAAACTGGACAGAGACCCTCAAAAACGGGATTCTTGAGTTTTGTTTATTTGAATTGGATTCTTTCTCTGGGAACCTTTTTGTGTGTTGCTGTACCATATCAAAGCCCACTTAAGTTGCCAACAATGACAACACCTTCATTTTAGGCCAATGGAACAACAATCTCCCCCTTTGGGATTGTTGGCAACTCAACCTCATTTTCTCTTTTCTCTCCCCCTTTGACAACAAGTACAAAGGGTGCTTTGTGCTCCCCCTACCATAGAGCTCCCCCCCCTACATAGACTCTTCCATAGGAATGCCCACCGCACCTTCCTATCCTATGGAGAGATGATGTTCTATGTATTTTCTCACTTACTCCCCCTTGGAACCACAACCCCAAGCTTTATTTTTAATCTCTCAAAACTATGTTTGGACAGTGGTTTTGTGAAGATATCAGCCACTTGATTTTCTGTGGGAACAAACTCCAAGCTCACTTCACCTTTTATCACTTTTTCTTTCAAAAAGTGATATCTTATATCAATATGCTTGGTCCTAGAATGTTGCACTGGATTCTTGGAGATATTGATAGCACTCATGTTATCACACTTGATAGCAATAGCATTATCACATCTGATGCCAAAAACAGAAATTTGTCTCTTCATCCAAATCACTTGAGTACAGCTGGTTGCAGCCGCTATATATTCAGCTTCTGCTGTAGACAAAGATATAGAATCTTGCTTCTTACTATGCCAAGCAACCAAACTTCTCCCCAAGTAGAATGCACCTCCACTAGTGTTCTTTCTGTCATCAATGCTTCCGGCCCAATCTGCATCTGAGAAGGCTGCAAGTGTGAAGTCTTTAGACTTAGGATACCATAACCCATATTCCATAGACCCTTTTAAGTACCTAAAAATCCTTTTCACTGCTTGTTGATGAGTTTCCTTTGGGTTTGCTTGAAACATTGACACAAGACACACTGCTTGTAAAATGTCTGGTCTTGATTCTGTTAGATATAAGAGACTCCCAATCATAGATCTA
The DNA here is from genome assembly GCF_041222555.1 of Hakea prostrata. Classification (NCBI taxonomy): domain Eukaryota; kingdom Viridiplantae; phylum Streptophyta; class Magnoliopsida; order Proteales; family Proteaceae; genus Hakea; species Hakea prostrata. The sequence continues at coordinate 61,653,485 of NC_142602.1, forward strand.
TAGTGAGTTTGATCAATTGAGGGGGACTCATCACTTGAGCTCAACTTGCATCCAACCACCATAGGAGTTCTCACTGGTTTGCAATCTTCCATCATGAATTTCTTTAACATTTCCTTAACATACTTTATTTGAGATATGAATATGCCACTTGCCATTTTATTTACTTGTAAACCCAAGAAGTAGGATAACTCTCCAAGCATGGACATTTCAAATTTTGTACTCATCTTCCTTGCAAAACCTTGACAGACTTCATCACAGTGACCTCCAAAGATGATGTCATCCACATACACAACAACTACCAATTTACTACAATCTTCAGCCATGACATAGAGGTTGTTGTCCACGGTTCCTTTCCTTAAACCTAATTGTAGCAAGTAAGTGTCCAGTCATGAATACCAAGCTCTTGGAGCTTGTTTCAAACCATATAATGCTTTCTTGAGTTTGCATACCATATTTGGATCATCACCTATTTCAAATCCATCTAGCTGCTCAATGTAGACTTGTTCTTCTGAATCACCATTTAGAAAGGCTGATTAACATCCATTTTATAAACTTTAAACTCCTTAAAGGCTGCCAAAGCTAGGAACATTCTAATGGATTCCAACCTTGCCACTGGAGCAAAAGTTTCATCAAAATCTATCCCTTCTACTTGAGCATATCCCTTACACACCCAATCTGGCCTTGTTTCTGACAACTTGCCCTTCTTCATTCATTTTATTTCTAAATACCCACTTGGTGCCAATAACATTCTTATCAGTTGGTCTAGGAACTAGTTCCCAAGTGTTGTTCTTTTCAATTTGGTCAAGCTCTTCATTCATTGCTTTCACCAAATTTTCATCTTTACAAGCTTCATGGATTGACTTGGGCTCTTCTTGAGATATCAGTGAGAAAGTAGTCTTCTTTTTCTTTAGCTTTCTTGTTTGTATCCCTTCATCTAATGTGCCAATGATTTGATCAGGAGGATGCACTTTGTTCCATTTGTTATCCTTGGGTCTTCCATCTCTTTCTGGTTCAACATCAGACTCATGTTCATCGGACTCTACTCCATGTGGAGTCTCATTTTCAAACTCTTCATTATCTTCAACATTGTCCAAGGTCGAGTCCTCAGTTGCAACAAATTTGGGCTGAGGTAGATTTTCATCTATCTTCACATCTGAGCTTTCTACAACTTTTCGAAGTCTTTTGTTGAAGCACCTGTATGCCTTGCTCTTAGAAGAATACCCCAAAAAGATACCTTCATCAGCCCTGTCATCAAACTTTCCCAAATTTTCTTCTTTTCTCTTGATGAAACATTTGGACCCAAAAACTCTAAAATGCTTCACAGTTGGCTTCCTGTTGTACCACATTTCATATGGAGTTTTTTATTTATTTGGTCCCACCATGCACCTGTTTAAGATGTAGACTGAACTGTAGACTCCTTCTCTCCAAAACATTTTTTATATATTACTTTCAGAGAGAATTGTTCTTGCCATCTCTTGAATAGTTCGATTCTTTCTTTCCACTACTCCATTTTGTTGTGGAGTCCTAGCAGCTGAATGTTAGATTTTTATGCCATGCTCACTACAAAATTCTGAAAATTTTCTCCATGTATATTCCTTACCTTGATCTGATCTTAGGCATTTTATAGTCTTCCCTGTTTCATTTTCAACTAGCTTCTTGAAAGCTATAAAGTTGTCCAATGCCTGTGTCTTCTCTTTTAGAAAGGATACCCAAGTCATTCTTGTGCATTCATCAATGAAAAGCATGAAGTACCTTTCTCCTCCAAAAGCTTCTGTTCTCATAGGACCACATAAGTCAGTGTGAATTAAATCAAGGGAGCTGCATATGTGATACTCCTTGGGCTTGTAAGTGGCTCTAGTTTGCTTCCCTTTTTGACATGGACCACATACATGATTTGAAGGCCTTTTAATCTTTGGAAGATCTCTCACAACTTCCCTTTTATTGAGCTTGGCAAGATTCTTGAAATTTATATGCCCCAATCTCCTATGCCATAACAAGCTTTCATCCTCTTGACTCACCATGCACCTGTTTGATAAGACATAAATTTTCAGTTGTTCTGGTTCCTAAAGCCACTGCTTTGCCATTTTTTGGCTTCTTGATTTCACAACCTTCTTTAGTGAAAAGAACTTCATATCCACCATCACGGATTTGGCTCACACTAAGAAGATTGTGTTTGAGCCCACTCACATATAGAACATTATTGGATTTTAACTTTCCTTCATCCAAACTTAACCGAGCCTCTACCTTCAATCTTGGCCCCATCATTGTTGTCAAATCTCACTGAACCACCTTTCACTACATCAAGGCTTGAGAACCTATTCTTGTCACCTGTCATATGTGTGGAACACCCACTATCAAGAATCCAAGGTGCCTCACTACTATGAGCCTTGAAAGCTGTTTGAACTACCAAGGAATTTATCATTTTTCCTTTTTGTCCTTTCTCAACCCAAACTGCTTTATCTGATACATCAATAGGTTCCCTCGATTTTCTTTGAATTGTTTGTGCATGTCTTTGAGCTAGCTTTTGGGGAAGGTTTATCTCCTTCTGTGAAGGAAGAGCAGTCTAACAATACCTTGCAATATGTCCCAACTTGAAACACCTGAAGCATTCTATTTTAACCTTATCCAATGGAGCAAATCTGTTTATGTTGTTGAATGCCACAACCTTGTTTTGTCTTCTACAGTTTGCCACTTTATGTCCAAAGTTATTGCATCCATAACAATACCCATTAAAGCCTTGACCATTAAATGTTTTATGATAAGCTCCAGTATAGCCTTCTTTACTCATCTTTGGCTTGGTCTTCCCAATATATGGATTCTTTTGGTGCTCCTCATCAAGACTCATTGGATTTGTTGTATTTCTATTTCCATTGGTCTTATTTACATTTGAACATTCCCCCTTTAAGTATCCAAGACCAGTTTTAATATGAGGTGACTTCTGAACATTCAAGATCTCATCTAGTACCTTATCTCTTCCCCAAGTAGAAGTAAAATGAGTAGTCCCTGTCACTTGATTTTCAACTGTCTTGTCCTTAAAATTCAATGTAACTGGAGTGGATGATGTGGTAGCTTCTAAATAACTCTTCTTTTGTTCTCCTTCAAGTTCTGATCTTAACCTTCCAACTTCTTTCTCAAATTCTTCGCACTCTTCACACTTGAGAGAGAAGTAAGATGATGAGTCATTTATAACATGTTCCAATTCACTAATTGTGACAGTCAACTCCTTGATTGTTGTCTCAGAATTTTCAAGTTGATTCTTCATTTCTCTATTTTTCTTCCTTTCCTTTTTGAGATCAAGCAAGGCAGAGTACAACTCACCAACATAATCAATTTCACCTTCAGTGTCTTCATTATCATCAGACTTTTCTTTAGTTTGAGGTGATTCATCATCTTCAATATCCATAAATAAAACCTCATCAGTTGAGTCATTGTCTTCATCTGATTCTTCTTCAGAGGAGTAGCATTCGTTCTTAGTCAAAAGACTTCTCCTTTTGAAATGGTTCCCAAAGTCTTTGAAGCTACCTTCACTTGTGGCCATTCTTACAAACTCTCTGATCAAATCCCGAAGTGGTTACACTTCTCTTCACGGGAACCTGGCTCTGATACCAATTGTTATTCCCAGATTGACACTGAGAGGGGGGTGAATCAGTGTCTTCAAAAATTCACTTCAATGTGAAGCTTCTTTAATCTCGAAACAAGATTAATTAGAACATTCTCGTAGCTATCAACTGCACAAGGACATTCACCCCCCCCCCCTCAGTGTCAATCTGGGAATAACAGAATACAACATAAATGTCAACAAAACTTGCAACCCCCTGGGGGTGTTGGAGGAAAGGGAAAATGTAGACCCTGCTACAGAATTCATTCAAAGCTACAAACAAACCTTCTCACCTCATCAGAACTAAACCAATCAAGAACCACACTTGGTTCCTACTGAACCAAACATTTGTCAGTATCAGGTAAACAAGAGATGACCGACTCACCAACTGGAGATACTACATCATACCCAACATGTAAATAAACAGCAAAACATGCACTTGAGATACACACAGGACAAGAAGAATAGCAGGGGAAAGGAGGCAAAGAAAGGGCAATAGAAATCAGAAGAAATTTGCATGTTAAACTGATAAAAGAAAAAGGGGGGGGTAAACCACTTCCAAATGTACACCGAATTAACCAACTAATCAATCCAAGAGGCCTTATTTGTCACTGGCGACAACCGTAGCAATCCACTCAGAAGCAGATGCTTGAGTTTCTGATTCAACAGTTGATGATAATGATAGAGGAGTAATTGCAACCTGTTGTACAGGAAATTCAAGTTAGTTGGATGACAAAAGGTTGAAGTATAAAAGTTATACAAATTGTATTTGAACTCACAAAGCCATTTTCGATTGCTCGGAAATCAAGATCATCATCTGCTTCATCTTTTGCTGCCCTTCCAAAAACTGCAGTAACAAAACAACATGTTCAAACTAGTTAAACAGTTTTAATTTATAAGAAGGATGCGGCATGTTGAAGCCATTACTACTAGTAGGTGGTCTTGGATTCAAGTCTCCTCCTTCACACCTCCACTCCCCATTGAATAGGACAAGTAGGACTTTTATGAGGGAAAAGAAAATAATAGGATTAAAAAAAATCTAGTTGCAAGAATCAGAAAACAGCAGCGTTTCTTATGAACATCCGAAATAATAGGTCTATTTTTTGTATCTGGTTTTTTACCATTAGTTATTTGGTTGAGCCAATTCTTTGAACCGGCTTGGTTCACATGTATTGCATAAGGCAGTTTGTGGTTTGGTTCATATCATAAGTGTGCAAATCGAATTGGGGTTCTGTTTTTCATGTATGAGCTCTAGCGATGGCGTTCTCTGGTTTCTCTCTGTTCTTCTCCATTTGATCTTGTTCTTGGACGATCTTGAAGGCGCTATGACCAAGATGTGTTCAGCGAAGGGAAATGAAGACTCGATGGGAGTTTGGTGATGATCCATGCCTATTCTGATTATCTCTTGTACAGATTTCGTCTCTCTTGTCTTGTAAGTTTAGTCTAAGTCCCATAGTGAGATCGGACTCATACCTGAGTCCCGGAGAGTAGGTCCATTTGGACCGAACTCCATCAACAAATCTTATGCCTCTGTGCTTAATTTCTTGGTAAATCTCAATGACCGATCACGTTAGGGTTTACAATACGTTGAGGGTATAACTAGTTTACTCAGTCCAACGAAGCAGTTGAAGCATTTGATAGTTCAGTAACCAAACTCATGAGTCATGGCTAACAGACACGTGCATTGTATGTTACAAGTTTGCATGCATTATTCATTCAATATAAAATCATTTGTGAAATGCATTTTGAGTATATATATAGGTTCAAACCCAATCGTTAATAAACTTCCTATTACAGATTGATTTAATTGTCAAAAGGACCAAAATAAAGTATTCAAAGATTGTGGAAACTAAAGAAAATCAAGTGAATGATATTCACGAACTTCTTCTGAGACCACTCTAAATTTAAGATATGAGATATTGGAAAAAATTGAAGAAATTTGGAATATGGTTTACATACTAGTGAATATATGGTTAAATACAAGTGGATAGAACATTTTCTTTTTCACTCTTTTAATTGACTAGACTTGTCAGCCTAAACTTGATGGAAACTCAAAGCAAAAATGTTTATCTTGAAAAGAATTAACTAAGAAAAATCATAATAAACCAATACAGAACATCATAGTTGAGCTTAAGAGCAATAGTACTTCAACTGGATATGACTACATTCAAAATGTCTTCCAAGTTTAAAGGAAATATCTGCAGGTAACAATGGAATAAGTCTTCCTCTAACAAACATTTCTCGTGTATTTAATTCGTAAAAGATTATTCTTTCTTCAGCAGGAATTTGTTATATATCACAATCACTCTTCCAATGTATTAACATTAGTATTGGTAATTAGTCACAGGAGGGGAAGGGAGAGGAAGAGGCAAAAGAAGCCCTCCCCAAACCCAAAACAGAAAAAGGGAGCCGCCAAGAAGGCAGGAAGGCCAGGAGCAGGGGGCAAGAGGGAGAGCGAGGAAGAGCGGGGCGAGGAGCACAGAAAGGAAAACCGGGGGGGTGTTGGTAGGGGGAGACACGAGCCGGAGCCACGGGGACCTCACACGAAATAAGTAAGAATGTTCACACGGAGGGGAGGCAACAGGGCTCGGGATCCAGAAAGGGAGGGGAAGGCAGCGGAAAAGCAAGGAGCGGGCGGAGCGGCCCCGCCCGGAAACGGGCATTGGTTCAACCAATACCGGGAGATAACCGAGAAGACAAGTTTCACGGAAATAGGGGAGACGAGCCAACAACAGTTCATGATAGAAGCAAGGCGAAAAGACACGGCAAGTGACGGACGAAATTCTCATATGGAAAATGAAGATGAAGGCATAGATAAAGAAAGGGAAGCACGGGGGGCGGAGCACGACAACGAAAGGGAACGAAAGAGCGACCCGATGCATCAGCAACGAGATATTTAGCGGGCGAGAAGAGAAGAAAACGCAAGGAGGTGGGATCACCTCATCAAAGAGAAGCAAACACCACAACAAAATCTTGAAGAGAAAGTGAACCACGGATGGAATCACAGGAGCACACATACGATTCGTTATGTTCTCAACCAACGGGGACAAATGTTTCACACAGGAACGGAAATTCTACTCCAAAGTCTTCAGATTCAATGACCCAATCATCATCAATTTAACGAATATCCTTCGATAGGTATTTGATGAAGTGGCTACAATTCTTGAAGAAGAAAATAGAAGAAAAGGCGGGAAGATAGACGGCAAGCCACAACAAGGAAGCTGTCTATGACTCGAGGAAGGCAACGGAACGGATTCCGGGGAGTCACAATCAAGGGAGGTCAAAACCAGGGGTAAGAAGAATTCAAGTGCACAAGGGAAAAGGGACACCAAAATGAGTGCGATCAAAAAGGGGAGATAAGGCGAGACATCCAAGGGGCAGCGAAGGAGATATTCTACAGAGAATCGCAATGGCAGCCAAGGATAGATTGGAACATAGTGATGCTTGGATCTTGGATTCGGGAGCAACAGGACAGACCTCTCGCAGAGATTGGTTTCAAACATGAACCTATCTCACAGGGCGGACATGGGAAATGATCATGCCTGGAGATTGTGGAGTTGGCACCATCAAGTTGAAGATGACGATGGAGGACGACATTCAAAAGGGGCAGTGAAGGGCTTAAAGAAGAATCATTGTCTTTGGGACAATTAGATGAAATGGGTGCAAGACACGCATCCAAAATGGAATGATGAGGATCGCAAAGGAGCGCTAGTTGTAATGAAAGCGAAAGGGGGGAAATTTGTACGAAGTAATGGGAGAAACAGCGGAGGCGAAGCACGGCATCAACCGGACTGAGAAGAGATGACAAAAGTGTGGACAAAATTGGCCCACATGTGAGCAAGGGTTGAAGGTCCGAGAACAAAATTACTCCCGGGTCTCACAAAGGTTCATTACCCTTGGAGCACGTGTTACAAGCAAGCGCATAGATTGAAGTCAATGCATCCGATTCCAGGAGTAAAAGTATCGGAATTAGTTCACTCGATGTATGGCAAGCACCGGACACGGGAGGAGCAAGGACATGTATCTTTCATTGATGATTATTCCGAAGATGTTGGGTGTTTCCTATCAAGAAGAAGTCAGATGTGTTTTCGTTTCAAAACATCAAAGCGCAAGTGACGAGAAACGAGAAGAAAACAAGTGCCTCGGGACGGACAATGGCGGTGAATATACGGGGATGACCTTGAGTTTGTAATCAAGAAGGCACAAGAGACAACCACGGTGGCTTACACCCTCAACGAATGGAGAGCGAGCGGAATAGAACTCACGAAAGAACGAGAGCCATGTTGAGAACGCAAGTATGGCTAAGTCCTTTGGGCGGAAGCGAAACACGCGCATGGATTAATCGATCACCAACAAGATCGATTGATTTGAAGACACCGATGGAGATGTGGACTGGCAAGCAGTTGATTATTCACGCCGACACATTTGGGAGTCCGTGTACGTGATGTATCATCCCCAAGAAATTTCGAAGTTGGATCCAAAATCCGAAAATGCAGATTCTTGGGAAATGCTGATGGAGTCAAGGGGACGAGCGGGATCCCACGCCCACAAAGTCGTCATCAGCAGAGATGTCATTTTTGCGAAGATAAGCTGCAAAAGGAAGATGTGAGTAGCATTCAATAGAAATTCCGGAGAGTACAACAGTTCGGGAGGAAGAGAAGTCCAACCGAAAATTCTCCGGAGCAGAATCGAAAATGAGGAACAAGTACCAGTTGAGTCTACAACTGTAGAAGTTCGACGGTCACCTCGTGAAAGACATACACCAACCGGCAGTCGATTATATTATGGAGAGCAACATGCATACGTCTTCTAACAGAAGATGGTGAGCCATCAACATTCGAGAAGCGATTGATAGCTCGAAGCGTCACTTTGGATGGCAGCTATGCGGGAAGAACTAGAAGCTCTTCATAAGAATAAGACGGGGAGCTTGTACCTTTACCGCACGGAAGGAAGCCCATTGGTAACAAATGGGTTTACAAGATCAAACGAAACAGTGATGATCAAGTAGAGCGGTATCGTGCAAGAATGGTGATCAAAGGATATGCTCAGAAAGAAGGTGTTGATTTCACAGAAATCTTTTCTCCAGTGGTTCGACTTACTACTGTCCGGATAGTTCTGGCACTTTGTGCTACGTTTGATCTACATCTTGAGCAGTTAGATGTAAAACGCATTTCTTCATGGAGATCTTGAAGAAGAAATCTATATGCTCCAACCGAAGGTTTTGAAGAACCGAAAAGGGGAACTTGGTTTGGGGTTGAACAAATCTCTATACGGCTTAAAACAGGCGCCAAGATGTTGGTATAAGAGATTTGATTCCTTCATATTGAGCCTTGGATACAACAGACTTGCTTCAGACCCTTGTGCGTATTACAAGAGGTTTGGTAATGATGATTTCATCATTTTACTGTTGTATGTCGATGATATGTTGGTGTCAGGCCCCAACAAAGATCGGATCGTAGAATTAAAGGCTCAGTTGGCTAGGGAATTTGAAATGAAGGATCTAGGACCCGAAACAAGATTCTAGGGATGAAATTCACCGAGACAGAAATAACAGGAAGATTTGGCTATCTCGAGAAGAGTTACTTAAGGAAAGTCTTGGCCGCTTCAATATGCAAGACGAAGCAATTTTACTCCTCTTCTGTTAATTTCAAGTTATCCTCAAGTATGTGTCCTAGCAATGAAGCAGAGAGGATGGAGATGTTCGAGTACCGTATGCATCAGTGGGAAGTCGATGTTCGCTATGATATGTACAAGACCGGACATTGACAGCGGGGAGGAAGCGGAAGGCGAACCAGGACAAGAGCAGGAAAGGAAGAGGACCAAGAACAAAAGGAAGGAGGAGAGGAGGACGAAGGAGGAAGGAGAGGGGGAGAAAAAGGAAAAAGGCAGGAAAAGGAAGGAGGGAGGGGAAAAACAGAAGGAGAGCACAAGAAGGAGAAGGCAGCACACAAGCGAAAGAAGCAACGGAAAGAAGAAGGAAGAACGGGCACAAACAAGAAGAGAGGACAGAGAGGGAAGAAGGAAAAAGGAAAAAAAAGAAGACAAAAGCGGAAGGGGGAAGACGGAAGGGGGAAGAAAAACCACAGAAAGAGAAAGAGAGCAGACAAAAGCAAAAGACAAGAGGGAGAGAGGGAAGAGAAAGAAGAGGGGGGCAAGAAGAGGGGGAGAGAGAACAAAAGGGGAGAGGAAAAGCCAAGAGAGGGGAAAGGAGAGGAAAAAAAGAAAATACCAAAAGAATAAAGGGAGTAGAAGTATATATGTTGGATTGTTATTCGGTGGGTTACCGGGGATACCAATTCCGTTAAAAGTTGGTTTGGCCTTTGAAGAGATCAAAAGTTGAGCTGGGGTTGTAAATCAACATTGTTGCGGCCCTTCTACGGATATTAGGCTCTAGATCCCTTCCTAGAGCACCCCTGGCGATTGGGTTAGTGCATAAAGCCTCCCATTTTTCTTCAATAGAAGCATAGAATCATATAGTGATGTATGCTCTGCTATTGGGAAAAACGTCAAGACCTGCCTCAATTTTCTCACCTGCGTATAAGATTGAAAGAAAAAAGTACAAAAAACGAACTCATGAGTTGTGATATGTGAATAATATCTATATGAGACCCACTTGTATATTACATGAAATTATGAAAAGTAGTTACCCCAAAGAATAGTTCTGCTTTACCGACATGTATGGCCGTGATATAGGACTTCTTCACTATAAAAATGGAGAAATATAACTTATATAGTGTTCGGATTTAGAACCAAATCCAACTCTGTATCAAAAATTGGATGCCCTTATACACCTTCTCTCAACCCACACTCTCAATCTTCAAAGAGATTACTAACCACAACTCACACACTCTTAATATTGCTTTTCTCTATCTAGGAATTGTCACTCACTTGTAGTGAATTACAGACAAAACACGCTCCCCTGCACCCCCAACCCAATTTACAGATGGGGAATGGGGTGGTTGGAAAAAAAAGAAAAAAAAACTCACCTTTTTTTCTCATTATTTTTGTTTCAACTCTTACACTTGGTCGACAACCTTATGCATTGCACATGGAAAATCACATTTAATACACTTGGAATTGATGGTCAAGAATATGGGCTGCGGACAGTTACCTCTTTTATGAGGGGGTCCCACAACACTCGCCAACCCGGATATCGGATACTAAATATTTTCTCCGTCTAAGGAGAGCATTTGTCTAATTGCCTAACCCTTTTAATGGATAATACATGGTCTTTGCGGGATCAAACGCACCAATATCATGTTCATTTCTGACATGTATATATGTGACATGTGTCCTAACATTACATCAAATGGTTAAAATTCATTTATAAATCTCATCAATCAACTCTTTGATTTAAATTATAAATAAATTTCAATCATTTGATGTGATATTGGGACACATGTCACACATCTACAAGGAAACTGATGATCCAGAAATGGACTAGATAAACTTCCGGACCAAACAGCCATGCCCTGCACATCTAGAGGGGCGGATGGATGGAGGAACACTCTCCTTGGACAGGGAGGATATGTGGACATCCTTCCATTGAGGTATTGAATTCCTTGCCATTCCATCCCGGTAGGCATCTCCTTCCTCATCATCCACTCTTTCGTCAAAGGCCAGCAATTTGTTCATTGGGCCACTTGCTCCTCCTATGAGACATGTCCCAACTTTCTTATCACCCCCCACCAAGGTCAGATTTCAGTTTCTCTCATCACAAGATCAAAAAAAACAAATAAATGTTGTTCGAATAAAAATTCACTGTTTTCGCCTGAGAATATTGGCATTTACTATTCCAGTAACCAACTCTTTTTCTCCTTCTTTCTTCTTCTTTTCTTTTTTTTTTTTTTTTTTTTGGGGGGGGGGTTTCAGTAACCACACCTCATGAATGATACCATTTATGTTATGTTATTGTAACTTTGCATCCGGCCATAACTCATTTAATATGAAATCATTGTGATGTGCATTCTATTCTCTTTTCTTTCTTTCTTTCTTTTTTTTTCAACATTAGATTAAAAATAGAAACGATAGTACTGAAAGCACGTACAAGTAACTAGATATTATACTCATAGAACAAAATTCTGTCAAAACTTGCGAAATTTCCACCGAAATTTTCCATTTTGAGAAAATCGAAACGAAAAACTAGGGGACCGAAAAAAAAATCCCAAGTTTCGATTGAAACCATCGAAATTTCATCGAAACCTGGTTCAACCCAGCTAGACCAGCTAGTTCATGAGAGAAAAAATTCCCAAATTTCATAGAAAACATGAGAAATTTTGTGGAAACTTGGGAAATTTCGTGGAAACCTAGGACTTTTTCTTGCAAGTTTCGTAGCTTTCACATATTTTAAATTTTTTTTGTTTCTTTCATGTTTTCCCAAATACCCCCTTCATCAGGACTTCCCTATCCAAATTGCGTATTCCCTCAGACTGGTTATCTTAGGCATGTTGATGACTAGACTTATAAAGTTACAATTGTCGATTACCTTGACAACCATAGGCATAAAATGTCATGAGATGTCTATGTTCGTTGGTTGGAGGAGAGGATGTTACAGGCATAGTACTACTTAGCTCACAAGATGGATCCACTCTTGGCACTCCTCGAGGCACTAAGTTGTACTTTTCTTTTATTGTCAGTTACTTTGTACTTGATGTTTTGAAGTTAGAAATTAAATATTGAATGTTGTGTACTTAAGTAGTTAAGTTTATAGTGTACTTCTCGGACAACTCTACATTGATGTTATGTACATTGAATAACATATCTACATTGATCATTTTAGCAAAATACAGTTATTTATACTCTAATTAGCTTAAATGCAGAGTCTCATCCTAAAATACTCCCTAAAACCAGTCGAAACTTCATGTAGAAACTTACACGATAAAGTCCTAAGTTTCCTCGAAATTTCTCAGTTTCCCACCTAGGTTTCCCATTTTCACTTGGTCGAAACTTGAATTTCCCTCGAATTTTTTTCTATGATTATACTATTACAGTCATCCATTTGATTAGCTGCTATGTTTGCATATTTTTCAAAATACATCAGGAGCACTGGGTGTGGGAGTTTATTATACTTCACATGTTTTGTTATCTTAGTTAGTTCCATCAACATAGGTAATTCCCCAAGAGGCCCTTTTGCTCTTGAAGGCCATGGTAATAGATTTGCTAAGCATTGATTGTTAGTCCATATTTCTTCTATCTTTAATCCACTTCCTGCTGCTCTATCCATCCACAGTTGTAGGCCATAAAGCATTGCCTCCAAAATACCCTTAGTTTTTCGTTTTCCAAAAAATTGACAAACTGTATATGTTCATCTCTGCATGTCCCAATGCTCAATCCTGTCGCTCCTAGCTGTTGGTTAGATACCTCTGCACAAATTATAATATTTTTGTCAAAATTGTGGTATATTCTTGTACTAATTTTCTTCTAGACCATGATAATTTACACAATTTGTGTGATTGGGTAAAAGTAAATTTTCTTCTTCCCTTTGTAACTTTAAAGCTGTAATCCAATGATTAATGCTTCATAACACGTTCGGGGGTTTGGTGGTTTTCTGGTTAAACACCCTCTCATTTCTTTCTTTCCAAATGAAATAGCATGTTATTATGAAAACAGACACACACCACCGGAAATTAGCCTCATTTAATTGTGACATCATCTCGTGACACCATCTTAGAAGAGATGTATCCGCCCAGTTTTCAGTACGTAACCCCAATGATCCATTCTTTTTTCCCAATCACAAGAGATTAAGATGTCCCATATCGTTTCCTCTTCTTTTTCGCATATTGCACACTCTGGCTGCGTGTGTGACCAATGAGCAAGTTTTGCACGAACGGGTTATTTCAACAAAAAAAGATTGTAATTTAAGGAATTTAAGAAATTCGGAATGCATCCTTTACATGTTAGTAGAGAATTACAATTTATTTTATTTTTCAATTTATTAGCCTAAACTATTCATAAAATAACTGATCATATTGAGAATTAAGAAGAAAATACAGTCTGGATGAAGTTAAAATCTTTCTGCTTGTTTAAAACATAAATAAACAATCATACCGCACCAATCAATTTTATCCTCCCAATACTGAGTATCATCAATAGATCTTTGTTAGCCTAAACTTGATGGTAACTGACAACAAACATATTTATCAATAAGGAAAGAATTTGATAAGAAAGATCACAGTAAATCACAGAAGGTTGAACCTAAGAGTACTAGTAGTGTTGCCGACAGCCTCAACTGGTGGATAGGAACATTTTAAAAAGTGTCTCTGTGAAAAGAATGGTACTTCAGAGTTTAGAGCATTAGATGTAGTTTAAAACATCTTTTGATAATAATGGAGGAATCCTCTAACAAAGATTTTTGTCCATCATTTGTTTTTTTTTTAATGTGTAACCCACAATTAAATTATGTCTAGTCCACAATTTTTATTCATAGTTAGTGCTAGTCATGGTACATTATATAGCCGACATTTCGCGACATTTCATTGAAATATTGCCATGTCGCTCATCGGCGACACTAAACCCATGAGTGATATGGAAAATTTCAAAAGCCGCTGATATATCGCCAATGTGGGTGATATGTCACCAACGTTGTCAATTTCTCTCTCTTCTCCAAAGCTTTCCAGAGCTTCTCTCTCATATTTCATTTTAATCATATTTTGTTTCGATCTTCGATGTTCACAAGTACATCTTGCTTCGTTATTGCCGGCTATCATGTTGTTTGTGTCGATCAAGCAGAATTTCACACAGATCTATGAGTTTTTCAGACTTTCAGTTTTGCCCACATACAGTTAGTCATATGCCGACAAAGAACATTAATTTAACTGATGTTTTAGGCCAAAAAAATAATCTTAGTGTGTTTATCGGCCTCAAATTAGGTTATACAACAAAATTCAGGCCAAAATGACCCTAAATACCCCTCCTTGAAACTAGGAGTGGATTTTCATCGACACACTGCCAAAAGTAGGCGAAATATCACCATGTTGGTGGTGTCAATAGCCACTAACACCCAACATTTCTTCGACTTTTCAAACCTTGGTGCCAATTAACTCCATTATAAAATTAAATACCTTCCTAATACTAAATTATTAAAATATATTTTTTCTCATATCATACCCCAACCATTGGGTGGTGAAGGGATTCTTCTACTTCCTTACACCTTACCATAACTTACACACCACCACCACCACAAACTACCACCTCTCCTCAAAAACCACCAACACCCTTCCTTCCTCCTGAAGTAATTTAGTTGTGAGTTGAAGTGACAAATGTCCAAGGTTAGATATTAGGGTTGAGGTTAACTCTGGAAGATAGTTTTTTTCATTTTTTATTTTTTATTTAATCTCAACTTTAAATCTAACGTTGAATACATGTCGATCATCCATAAGGAAACGAATGGTCCATTTCCATGCCATAAATGGACAGGATAAGAATTCGATTTGAGACTAGGTTGATGACCCCAAAATATTTAATTTAATACAACAAAATTACCCCTTGAGTCATTTAAAAACCAAAATACCCCTAAAGTATTTGACAAATGCAATTTAATATAGTTGGTAATGATGCAAATCTCTGCTGGGTTTCAAACTTTTATAGGAGTAACCTTAGGGTGGTTTACACTAGTGGTAGTGATAGTTGGTTTCCATCAGTAGTGGGTGCCCATAATAATGGTGAAAGGGGTTTGCTAGCGATGGGGGTGGTTTTTTTTTTCTTTTTTAAGAGTTTTTGACGTGTGCATCCTCTTCGTGGACTACAAACTAATGTTAGGGTCTCTTTATGTGTGGGTCCCAACCAAACTAACACCATTAATTAAATATATGGATAATTTTCATCTGACCCCCTGAGGTTTGGTTCATGTTAATTTTAGTCCAAAAAAATAGACACTTTGCATCTACCTCCCCTGAGGTATTCAATAAGATCAATTAAGGACAATTTATGATTTTTATGACTAAAATACCCTCATACCCTCACATCTTTGCCTTTTTTTCCTTCTCCAACTCCGGATACAATTGACCAGGTGAAGTGAAAAGCAGAGGTAAGCGTTGATTGTTTGATTGTTGTTTCCTCATGAACCAAACCCAACAGCCACTTGCAACTGCAACTGCATCAGCACCACCACCACCACCACCCAATTTTCATCAATCGTCTCAAGTTTCAACTCTCCCTCACCACCTGCAACACCCCTTTCAATCTTTGCTCTCAATTTCGCTCTCTTCCATGGGCGAGCAAACTCAACCGCATTCCACACTTCAAACTCAAATTAATTCTCAATCCCAAGTCCAACCTCAACCCCAAACATGAAAATTAGTGTGGATAGAGGTTACATATCACAGAAGATGCAACGGTGATTTGTGATTTTGAGGTCAACCCCCAAATCAGAGCCTCGTTCGGAAACCTGGAATGGCGTTAACTTCAGAGACCCAAAGCTTACCCAAAGCAATCACCTATGCATTCTTCTTTTTCCTAAATTCTACTGTGGTCAACGAGAGCTTTCCTCTGTGTGCGACCGCCTTAGCTTCAATCTCTACTTCTTCCTGCACTTATAAATAACTGGGTATCCAAATTTTAAACAAGCCAACTAGGAATTGGGAAAGAAAGCTTAATGGGCAATTGAAATGGAAGAGGAGAAACCTCGATCTTTGCAAAGTACGAAACGTCGAGATTGACAGACACTTGAAAATCGCTTGTGTAAATTGTTATAGCTATCGCCCCCAATGTTCTCCTCTCAGGTGTTGACGAGGCGAAGTGAAAAGTAGAGGAGTGTTACTGAAAGAGCAAAAACGGATGAAGAGGAAAAAAAGGTGTTGCAAATCAATTCACTGTCGCCGGAGTTGAAGAATTAAAAACGCATGGCGGCGACGAAGGAGATGAGAGAGAAGCAGTTGCAGTTGCTGTTGTTGGTCTGGTTCATGAGGAAACGGCAATCAAACAACTACACGATCAACGCTTACCTCTGCTTTTCACTTCCCCCGGTCAATTGTAGCCGGAGTTGAAAAGGAAAAAAAGACAAAGATGTGAGGGTATTTTGGTCATAAAAAGAAAAAATTGTCCTTAATTGACCTTGTTGAATACCTTAGGGGAGACAGATGTAAAGTGTCTATTTTTCTGAACCAAAAATGACATGGACCAAACCTTAGGGGGTCCATATGAAAATTACCCTAAATATATTCAACTTTCAAAAGTGGCAGAAGGTCCCTCAAGTTATATATATATATATATATATATATATATATATATATATATATATATATATATTTTTTAACTTTATAATTAACATTTAATGACTAATTATCTCTTTTTAAAACAACATATTAACACAATAAATTAAATAACTTAAGTGGCACTTTGGTCTCTTCGCGTTTGAAATTTGAATATACTTAATAGCAACAAACGGTATTAGTCTGATTGGGACTCATACGTAATATATTGCACTAAAGGAACTTAACATTATGTTATAGTCCTGTCCTCTAAACGGACCCACATGTAAAAAACTCTGAAAATTAAAATAGAAGTGGAGTTTAATTAGAAGATGGAAGAGTTGCTTCTAGCGAAAAACTGAAAAGAATACAACATAAATGTCAACGCAAGGGGGGTTTAGAGGAAGGGGTGTTATAAATATGTTTAAAACTTATTAATATTATTTTATATAAATATAGGTTTTAATAGTGCCTTTTATCCATGGTTTTATTTAGTCCTAATCGAGTTGAGAGGAGCTGATTATATAGTTTATATATAGTAAGAGCCTATGTAATATTAATTTGTGCGACACAAACCGAGCTTGAACCTTGTTTTGACCCTGCCATGATTATAGATATATATTAATATTAATAAATCTATATGACTTGGGACTTGGGTCGTGGGTCACAAAGGCCTTGATCCTGAAGGCCCATTTTTTCATGGGCCCTATTCCGGAAAGCCCATTGCTAGGTGAAAACGTGGAGATGCCATTTGAGTGGCACTCTCCTGTAGGGAGGTCAGTTGGAGGTACCTTCCTGAAGAGAGTTGAGCTGAAAGGTAACTTCACAAAGAGAGGTGTCATTACCCTTTCACCCACAACCTTTGGGGCTCTATATAAACCTATTTTTGTATTCATTTTTTAAACTGAATTTCCTCCTCCTCTTTATTTATCTCTCTCCCTGTTATTGTTCTGTTAAGCAGCGAACAACATAACCTGATACACCTTAAGTAACCTCTCTGGGGTGCAACCTTAAAGGTTGGGCTGACTGATCTTGGGGTGAAGACAGTAAGACACTATAAAACCCTTATTGCACAAATCGGGGTGTCTAAATACCTTAAAGAAAGTACATCTGGTACATTTCAACTCACAAGAAGTATTGGCTGAACAAGCGCTCAAGTGTATTTGCAGATTCCTCAACAAGTTATTCAACAAGGGGAAAATGTAGAGCCTGCTACAGAATTCATCCAAAGCTACAAACAAACCTTCTCACCTCATCAAGACTAAACCGATCAAGAACCACACTTGATTCCTACTGAACCAAACATTTCATGCGCTTCTGATACAACATTTGATGATAATGATAGAGGAGTAATTGCAACCTGTTGTACACGAAATTCAAATCAGTTGGATAACAAGAAGATCAAGTATAAATGTTATACAAATTCAATTTGAACTCACAAAGCCCCTTTCAATTGCTCGGAAATCAAGATCATCATACATTTCATCTTGCTCCCACTCCAAAAACAAACACTGCCGTTACATAACATCATGCTCAAACTACTTAAATAGTTTAAATTTCTGAGATAACACAACAGTCTAGATTAAAAAAATAATAATAATAAGAGATAATCATGATAATAAGTAACCCTTTTCCAATCTTAGACCATGTACTTAAATTGTATTTAAAATAGAATTGTTGTTTATTGGGAAAGATGCCACGAAAAGACAACCAGTCGGCGAACAAATGCCCATTGCAGTTTGATAACTCTAATTTTTAGGAACCAACGGAAAGACGGCCAATCTCCAACATAATCTTGCAAAACATGACCTAAGCAAAGACTAATAGTGTTGTGCATAGGTTGAGATTTTTATTTCAACTTTGTTAGAATTCACTTTGTTGTTTCATTGGCTAAGATTGCATATGTTGTCATCGTTGGTAACAAAAATACAATGTGTTCTAAGAATACATGACTTGTATTGAAGTGAAACTCCCATAGAAGGCTTTGGGCATTTGTTATATTTCTTTAGAGGGTGATTAACACTATTATAATAGTTTTGAGTGTTTGTGAGAAGATTTAAGTGTTTTGGGTGAAGCGAAGATTACTTAGAATGGTTGATTTCACAGGTCACTGCACAAGGGTCACATTGGATGAATTTTTTAGTAGTTATCCAGTTGTTTTATGGCTTCCACTTAAACTAAAGAAACGTATTTCATGAAGTCTTCTTTCCAAATCACTTTTCGGATTGTAATTTCAATATCAAACAAGGAAGTTATGGGGTTTCTCGTGAGAATGTGCGATATAGAAGCAAATCTGGACATTGTAGAAATAATATCAAATTTGGCTACTATGATGTAATCTACTTTCAGGGGTTCCAAAATGATTTTTAAGAGTTCGGGGGTCTTTGTGAAATAAGTTTTACATCTCAAAGAGGAAAGTGTAATTTTGAAAGATTGAATGATAAAATCTAATGGTCATTAGAAGGACATGGATGAAGATCCAATTTTGAGGGTCAAAATTGATGCGCTTGGTTTTCAAGTGTCCAAGATGGAAAAGATTTCATCGTGTGCCTTTTGGTTGGTTGGGAGCATAAATATGTGATGCAGTGGCAAAGTATAATTATCAACATGATCTTGTGTATCGCAGCTTAAAGGTAAGATTAAAAAATATTCCATTTGAAATAATCTGGTGAAGGGCACTCTAATCTTACATCACTTAAAGGATCTGACGGCCCAGATCTCACCCACCTTTTTATAGTGGATATCTAATGGTTGTGTTATTGGATTCTCTTTGGGACTCATCTAGAAGATGAAATCCAACGGTTCATGTGCATTAACGTTCATTCTCTTTAAAAGGTTCCAGATTGACACGGGGGGGGGAAGGCTCAAAAATCACCACAATCGGACGACCACCACCGCAACAGGCACCCAATATGGCAACAAAGAAAATAAACAAAAAACGCAAGCACCGAGACGGGCGGCCAAAGCCACACCACGGAAAAACCCACCAGGGTCAATATTACCAATACACTCAGATATTTGACCGCACAACAGCCGGAACACCAACCCGCATAGCAAATGCAAGGACAAGGGCACCAACCCCAACCCCTAGACAAGCTCTAACGCGGTCACAAGTAAACCAAAACAAGTCCCAAATACATTCATGAGCTAGATTCTTCACATTAAACATAACCAAGAAAATAATAGACAACACTGGGGTACCCAACGGTAAGATGCATGGAACAAACGTCTCTTGGGTTGGGCCCCCCACCCCCCAGACAGGCAACAACAACCCATCTTCTTGAAGCAAGAACGCAACCATACCCCCCCGCTCTCCCCCCACCTCTTGTCAGCCAAACAAAAGACCCCACAGCAACATCCCAAGCCAGACCCAAAGCCAACCAACGCCCGGGACCTCCACCCCCCAAGCCCTCAAAACGCCCCGGAGCCCATAGAAAAAACCGAGGAACAAACCCGAGCCATCGACAAACAAGGGGGACAACGGACTAACAGAGACTCCAAGAACAACCCACCGGGATGAAGCAAGAAGTCGAAGGCCCCCAAAACGGCCAAAGACAAGGAACCACCGAGAAGAGGTACAAAACGGACAGGCCCCAAAACGGATCTGAGTTTCTTTATTGAATGGTTCTTCTCTCGGAACCTTTGTGTGTTGCTGTACCATTCAAACCCACTTAAGTTGCCAACAATGACAACACCTTCATTTTAGGCCAATGGAACAACAAAAAGTCCGAATGTGAGCAAAACAGTTAGTACGTTTTTGGGGTTTTTGCCCTGTGGAGACTAAGAAAAACGTGGAGGAAAAGCCAAGAAACAATATGGGTATGGAGAACAAGCTCAGATGCATATTTTGGTGAAAACATCGAAGAAGAAAGTAAGTAATCTATTGTAATCTCCCTCAATTTGAAAAGTTTTACCTTTCAAGTAGTTGCTTATTAGGGTTGAGTTGTTTGAGGTTGTAGACTTATACTTTTGTGAGTACAAGAGTTAATACTGGAATGGGTGCTCCATGTTTTGAATTAATTGAAAGTGGGTGCTCTTTGATCATTGTAGTGATCAAAAGTTTAGTTGAAAAGTATTGAATAGATACGAAGCTCTATTTTGGGCATTTTTCCATAGATGTAAGCAATTTGACTGAACAATGTAAATTTGGTGTCTTGCATTTCTAGTTTATTTTTAATTACATATATTAGAGTACTTTGATTGCAAAATGGTAGTGCACTATCTAGTAGACTCAATCACATTGTGGTGTATAGTGGACGTACCTTTGTGTAATTGATAACTACAATATTATCTTAATCAACCATGTCTTGAGCTTAAAGAAGCATCACATCAAAGAAAATTTTAGAAGACATTAATTCAACCCCCCCCTCCTTTAATTGTCAACCTCGGAATACCAGGCTTAAACCCTAAACCTTAAACAAAAAAGATAAATTTGAAGCAAGAATCAGTGACAACCCAAAAGTAGAACCATTCCTTTTTACCTCCTATGATTAAAACATCAATTGATTGGAGGGAAAAAATTAAATCAATTGATTGAAATATTATAGATAACTAGGCTAATTTCTCTCTTAGTAGTTCAATTGATAAGGATTTGTAATCGTGGTTTCTCCTTGTAATAAAGGGTCTCCTTACCCCAAAAAATAATAATAATGACAACTGGAACACTTTTAATTCATCATTTGGTCAAAAGATGCAGGTAACTTATATGGACCATTGTTTTTGCCTAACAGTTTTGATAAATATAATAAAAGCTCAAATAGTTCAACACAATTAGATGTAACCGGTTGAACCATTAGATAATTAAGAAACAAACTCATACTCATGCTAACTCTCACGTATCACGTATTGTAACTTAGGCATGCATAATTCTTTTAGCATGAAATCATAATGAAATGCAATTTAGACTTACATATATGTTCCACCCCAAACTTGTGAAGTTCCTGTAGCCAAATGAGGTGGTTTTAGTGATCTGAAATACCAAGTATCTTAAGCCTGTAGTCAATTGAGGAAATTCAAAGGGAATGATATTCATCAACTTCTAACTATTCAATTTTCAAAATAAACAATGAGAGACTCTTATTTATGATATGAGATATTGGAAGAAATTGATGAAGTAGATGGTCATCAACTTCTAACTGTTCTTCTTTCTTTGATTTTTCAATGGATTTTAGATGAGTGCTTCATCAATTATTTTTCCGAGACATCTTCCTTGCTACTCATTCTGCTCATTCAGCTCCACTCTGCTGCTAATTCTGCCTATTCGTTGTGCATTTTTCATTTATCTAGATGACGCTCGCGAACAGAACACGGCTAATTATTACCCAAACCAATTCAAAGTTAAAACTTGAAAATTTCTTGTGACGACGACCAAAACTTGACGGCTGCTGAGTCGCAGACAGATAGATGCCAACAAGAAAAACCAGGTACAGCATGTGGAGCCAACTCAGACATCTAGAAAGAGACAGAGACCAGAATTTCTATGATTTCTTGACAATTACCAGCTGTGAAATCCAAACAAAATTTAGTTGTCATAGAGGGAATGATCCCATTCCATAATGAATTCCTGATTCAATATTATTCCAATAAATAGATATGTAACTACCAAGAGAAGACAAGAAAGTATAGTTTCATACTTTCTCCAATTTCTCTCTAGTTTCTGAGATTTAGATGGTTAAGTTCTTCTCCACATACACATTGAATTCCACATTTAGATGGTGAAGTTAAAATGTAGTTCTTTCAAAAGTATCCCACAACAAAAGAAGTAGTCTTCTTTTTTTTTCAAATTATTTTGGTAGTGAATTGATTTGAAACAAGGATAATTCCATCAATTAAAACATAGTAGGAAGCATTTGAGAACAGGCCACAAGAAGCTCGTGTTCAAGTAAGGTCCAACCTAATCAGAGTGAAGCTAATCTGGGCAGAGCCGAATAAGGTTGAGCTCCGACTGTGGTTTTAAGGCTAAGCAAAGATCTGCAGAGTGCGCTAAAGAGAACGAAATCATGAACTGGAAACCCTTCAGATGCCATTGAGTATTGATATCAATACATTAAACCAACCATCCACTTGGTAGATCATGAGCCCAGTCATACAGAGCAAAACCAAACCAATTCATTCAGAGGGTGTTCTTCATAGGCAACACTACCCAACTACTTGATTCGATAGCCAAGGCCTAAGGGGCAGACCATCAAAACATATATTCCAAACGGTCTCCAAAAATGTGAACCTGATGCCAAAGGTTTCCACACAAGCAGAGTTCAGGGGGCAATTGTCCTACACAGAGACTGTTTTGGTACCTTGTTCTCATATTACAACTTACAACCAGTTGTCCAAAAATGAAAAATAAAACAAAAGTGGAGTTCAGAAGATGAGAGAGGACAGATGTAAAATATTTCATTCCTGCTTTCAGTAAGAAACTGAAAAGAATACAACATAAATGTCAACAAAACTTGCAACCCACTGGGGGTGTTGGAGGAAAGGGAAAATGTAGACCCTGCTACAGAATTCATTCAAAGCTACAAACAAACCTTCTCACCTCATCAGAACTAAACCAATCAAGAACCACACTTGGTTCCTACTGAACCAAACATTTGTCAGTATCAGGTAAACAAGAGATGACCGACTCACCAACTGGAGATACTACATCATACCCAACATGTAAATAAACAGCAAAACATGCACTTCAGATACACACAGGACAAGAAGAACAGCAGGGGAAAGGAGGCAAAGAAAGGGCAATAGAAATCAGAAGAAATTTGCATGTTAAACTGATAAAAGAAAAAGGGGGGGTAAACCACTTCCAAATGTACACCGAATTAACCAACTAATCAATCCAAGAGGCCTTATTTGTCACTGGCGACAACCGTAGCAATCCACTCAGAAGCAGATGCTTGAGTTTCTGATTCAACAGTCGATGATAATGATAGAGGAGTAATTGCAACCTGTTGTATAGGAAATTCAAGTTAGTTGGATGACAAAAGGTTGAAGTATAAAAGTTATACAAATTCTATTTGAACTCACAAAGCCATTTTCGATTGCTCGGAAATCAAGATCATCATCTGTTTCATCTTGCTGCCCTTCCAAAAACTGCAGTAACAAAACAACATGTTAAAACTAGTTAAACAGTTCTAATTTATAATTAGGATGCGGCATGTTGAAGCCCATTACTACTAGCTGGTCTTGGATTCAAGTCTCCTTCACACCTCCAGTCCCCATAGAAAAGGACAAGTAGGACTTTTATGAGGGAAAAGAAAATAATAGGATTAAAAGAAATCTAGTTGCAAGAATCAGAAAACAGCAGCATTCTTATGAACACATAAAGAGAATAGGCCATGGGAAAGAAAGAGAACTGAAGGTTCCCATTGCATTGCACCTCCTTCCAACAGGGATGGAAATCCTTAGGTAGAGATTTAAAATATACCTCTAGACGAAAATACTTCTTCACTCTTTGGGAATCAGATTTTCCAGCAACCCCAACTGATTCAACTTCCACATTCTTTCGTTGTGTGCTTATGCGGCGCGCTGCACCCTGTAGACCAATGACAGCGGATCATTTCAAGGTCCTTTGTCTACCAGACAGTTTGTTCTTTTGTCTTTTTCATTTCCTTCCATTTTCTTTGTATTTGGGGGGAAGGATACACAATCTTTCAGGTCCATATGTCTGAAAACCTAACCCATGAAATCATTCAACAACAGACACTTACAGCTGCAGATGCATCACGGCTGAGCTGAGCAAGCTGGATGCCAAGACTTTGTTGGTTGGACATAAAATGACCAGCAGAGGGGTGTCTATTTGCTGACACAGCTTGCCAACTTGGAATGAACCTCCATAGGCTCTGTCTTGTGACTTTAAAACCCTAACAAACAAGAAAGAAATGAATAGACCGCATGAAAACGCATACTTGAAACCGACAAAGAGAGGTCGGAGCCCTATTGCATCAAATGGATATGACATTGAAAACATATACAATTAGGCAGTCATCACTATTAACCAAAATCACATAGAATCACTTGCCCCAAGCAAAATGCCACATCATTACTTTCAGGACACCAACAAAAAGTGGAAGTTTTCTAAAAAATAGAAGGAAAGGAAAACAAACAAGGGTCAAAATTATCATTACATGATGATTCCACAAGGATAAGGCTGGATTGAGTTGCTCACATGAATATATTCCACAGCCACATCAGTAAATGAAACCCCCCAAACTTTCCAAACTTCCATGCTTCCAATCATTTATCATGGCATTATAGCTTCTAATAAATGACAATAAAGAGAACTGCGACTATTTGTCTTATGTGGTTTTTCTTTTTCGGGTTTTTGAAGTGAGTTGGGGAGGCGTTGCCACCCACTTTCAAATAGTGAGTATCAAAACTAATAATAACAAAGCCTTGTCTCAACTAAATGGAGTCAGCCTCAAGGATCAGCTCTCCAGTCAGCTATTTTAAAGTCATACTAGCTTTGAAGGAGCTGAATGTGCATGTCTTTCCTCACCATATCTCCAATGGGTTACTTAAAATACTGAGAATCAAGGATGATGAAAATAGTGAGCAGCCCATATAACAAGAATCAAGTAAGCCACTACGGAAGAACTCTTATCCACAGCCACGGCATTATCTGATTTAACAAATCACATCCAAATCCTTGTATGAGCAAAGAAACTTGGAAGAAACAGGATAGTGTGCCTAAAAGGATCAATCTCTGAAGGAGGTAAAGCAAAAAAAGGAGAGGGGGGCACTTAATATTTGGGATCACCCCATTCTTGTGTCATGTTGGAACAATGTTACAGTTCAAGGATGTCGCTCATATAAACAGTTGTGTAATTGCATATGAACAGCTTACATGGGACATATTCCAGAAATAGTAGTTGCCTTGCATGGGGATAATCTCTAGAAGACTGTGTCAACCACAGAGACATCAAGGAAGATCAGATTTTATTACCATCATTATGTACTTACTAATTTCAGTTTTAGAAAGTGGATTCTCTTTCTAATGTAATGACTAGTCATTTATTCTACTTTCATAAGTTTGATGTAAACAGATCCACTACGTGCGTGGACCTTGTATTATGAAGTTTCCATTCATTTATCTACTCTTAAAAATAGCACACTGCACGACATACTTGAAAATGAACTAGAGCTCAGGGAGAAAATGAAGGAAAAAGAACTTGGTTTGTTAGCAATGGTTGCTGTGAAAGGTAATGTGAGGTGAGATACCTCAAGAAGCCCGGGTAGTAGTTCAAGACTTAAACCATCCCTCGTTCCCCTTCTCTATTTTCTGTCTACAATAATCTGTAGCCAGGTAAAATTCAAAGTCCTGGAAGTATTGTTGGACTTGCCATTCAGACCATTAAATTGAATATCTGGCCACCAACTTCCAACTGAGAATAAAACTTCAAGACCAGACTTGAATCTCATAAGAAAAGCTTCAGCTATTGACCTTGCTTGCTAACTCCAGAAAATCTAATAAAAAGGAAGGGCGACCCAGTGCCAAAAGCTTCTGCACAAGCAGAGTCCGGGAGGACAATTTTCCTACATAGTCTTAGCTGAGAGGCTGTTTCAAAGCCTTGACCTTGAGGCTACAACTGTGGTCTACCAACCGTCTGCCCCTTAACTCCAGAAAATCTAACAATCTGAAAATTTATATCCACCCCTTGCCTCTATAATAAGTTCCATTCTTGTGAAGTCGATAAATCTTTCACGAAATTAAATGCTTTAATGAAAATTGAGGCCTTATTGCACCTCAATATAGGAATTGATGGGACCAAGTAAGATGAAGATGTGTATGCTAGACAAGCATAGCAATTCAGTGACAATTTATTTCCACCCCTTCCCTCTGTACTAAGTTCCATTCTTATGGAGTCAATAAATCTTTCATGGATTTAATATTGTTTAGTGAAAATTGAGGCATCTTATTACTCCTCAATACAGGAATTGATGGAACCAAATAAGATGAAGATGTGTATGCCAGACAAGCATAACATATTTCATAAATCAACTGTAACACTAATAAATTAATGTGCCTGCATGAATGTGCTTTTGGCACAGTGCTGGCAGCCTCTAATGTGGAGGCGGTAAGACCAAAAAGGTCTTGGGTTTGAACCTCCGTCCCCCTCCCCCCATTCCCTGGGCCCATGGGCCCCCAGTCCTCATGACTGCTCTGATGATGACCCCTCAAAAACCAAAATTAATGTCTCTATCAAGTATTTTAACATGCTACGGCATTCAGGCCATGAACCAATATAAACAACATGCAAGATGCTTACATTTCAAATGACAACAAAAAAAAATAAGAACAGGCAGACTGCAGAATCCTAACCCCACCCCTTTTCTGTTTTAATTTATTAAAAGAAAAGGTAGCACTTTTCTAGGGAATGTAATTACTTCATAAAATTAATTTTGCATCAGGATCCAGGAAACAAGAATCAATATTAACCCTTCACACATAAAAAGAATAACCACTTACATGAATATGTCAAGGAATTTGCAATTTATGAAGCCTGAATGCATCATCCACTGACACTCTGTGCAGTGATAAGTAGACTAGTGACCATTAACCGTGAAAATGGGAATACGGGAAACCCATGTTCAGAACAAATTTCTTCCCCATCTGCTAAAAGTATATTATATGTGCAATGAGATAAAGAAATGCAATGTTCAAGTTAATTGTATACGAATGTATTATTTTTTTATGTTACGTTTTGCCTTACTAATCTCATGTTATTTTGATTACTATGATAATTTTACTGGGCAGATAGCTATCATATGAAGAATATATGTAGTGCTAAGGTTTAAGATTTCATTTAGTCTCCAGGCTTTGGTCACCTCGAGACAACCCAAAACTCGCTGAAACCTGGCACAAAAATCTACCAGGTTTCAGCGAATGTTTCTTGTGAGTTTTATGCATTTTATGGGTCTGGTTATTTCTTGAGAGCCTATATTAGGGTTTATAAACACATATCCATGATTAGTTTAGTTTCAAAAAAAAAAAAAAAAGAACCACAATTGTCTTTTGGATTTGCACTCATGTCTGTGTCTATGCGGTCAAATCTGAATGGATTTTCACACGTCTAAACAACCTTAAAAGTATAAAGTCATATTCATGGAAACCCTAGTTTATGCTATATTAACACATTTAAATAATCATATTGCAAAAATAGTTACTTAATTAGGTGTTTCGTATTTCAAAATTCCTGAGATTTTAAACAAAATTTTCAGATTCCGGACCAAAATTTCAATGAAATTACGCTAAAATTCCAGTCAGCCCATCAGTTTTGTTTCACAGGCATGCTTTGTTTCAATGACCACGAAACTTCCAAAATCTCGCAAAATTTCAATCAACAAGGTAAAAAGAGGATGTAGTGTGCGTCAATTTTTTCATTATTCTCATAGACCCAATACAAAGGGCCGCCTGAATGTGTTGGTGGCTTATTCTATCACTTATTAAAGAAGTATGAAATTTTATCAGCAAGACCTTGATTTCAACAATATCTCCAATTTCCATAAAATATTGGATTCAAAAACATGATCTTTGACAAAAGTTTGTGAAAAAGAAACTCCACTGAGTTGTTTCCAACCAGCCAAAGTCCCAAAGTAGCCTTATTATTTGGATTGAAACAAGATTGAAACCTAAGAAGCCCCAACCTAGTCACTTAAACCACATTCCCATGGGAATTTTGTTTCATATGGATCTTTAATGTACATAATGAATTTATAATTAAAGATACAATGAACACATGCATAGGTACAAACAATCAAATGTTTCATAAAAAATAAAATTAAAAATTAAAAAAAAAAATCTTTGAGGGAAGGGGTTTGGTTTATGAGGTGTAATACATACACTAAAAGGTTAAAATCACAAATTCAGCCCGAACAACAAGCATAATCCCATTCCCGCCAGTGGATAAAATGACCATTTAAATGGAATTTGTAAGTTCCACATTCCCATGGGAATTTTGTTTCATATCGATCTTTAATGTACATAATGAATTTATAATTAGAGATACAATGGACACATGCATAGGTACAAACAATCAAATGTTTCATAAAAAAAAAAATTTAATTTTTAAAAAAAAAAATTTTGAGGGAAGGGGGTTTGGTCTGTGTAATACATACACTAAAAGGTTAAAATCACACAAATTCAGCCCGAACAACAAACATAATCCCATTCCCGCCAGTGGATAAAATGACCACTTAAATGAAATTTGTAAGATCCAAAGCTTGTGATTTCAACTTAGAACAGGACAAACAACCTTTTATTCCTTTTTTCTTTCTGTTTTTTTTTTTTTTTTTTGGAGGGGCGGGGGCAGGGAGTGAGGAGGAATACATGTAACCCCCAATAACCAACGTTCTACACCTGTTTGGAGATGTCAAACAAACAATGCTGGCAAAAGTTGACTCAGTTGTGTACCTTCTTCATTTTGTTTTCCCTACGCAATGTAATGAAACTACATACTCAACAAACATCTGGACAAGTTGGTTTCTTCATATTTTGGCTAAATAGTGTCATGTTGGTTCCTCAGAAACCAACACCAGGAACCTAACAAAGAAATATGAGGGATCCTCTGAGAACATGTTCAAGCTACTTTGCTCTATATTAAATCAACTTGCCAACTAGAGACTCTTCAAATCAATAACTTAGCACAATTGATTAAGAGACAAAACTCCTACACACGACAACTGGACTAAAGAGAACGTACAGATCTAGATACAACACCCTCAAGGCTGCTTCTTTCAATCAAACAGCTAACTAAATTAAGTTTTCAAAGAGAAAAAAATATCAAGATGGTTAGACATTTGGGTTTTTTATTTTATTTTTTTTAACAATAATTGTAAAGGCATCTAAGGGACCAATGGCACTGGAGAGGACCTACACGTGAGACAGATTGAAATGAGCAAGCAACATGCCTGGACACCTCGACTACTATGATCCTGACATAGCATACAAAATGACATACTACAGATTGAATCAAGAGATCTGGTCAAAGAAGATCAACATCACGTAAAAGCAGAACAGAAATATAACATCATATCTTTAAACTGAAATTTCATCAAGGCTTGCAGGTGTCATAAATTTTGTATCAAATGACATTCAGCACCACAAACAAACTTTAAACCAGTTAGAAATGCAAACCTTGTTTGCCAAAGGAGAAGTGGGGATTCCTATATTCAGTGAGCAACTTTTAGGGAATAATCCTTTCTCAACATCTCTTATGGCTGCATGTATCAATGGTAAGCAAACATCAACTGCATCTTTGAAATCACTCTCATGGTTTTCATCTTTCTTCCTATCAACAAATAATAAGAAGCAGCTTGTAACATATTTATGCACATAAAATAAACTTAGAAAAGTAAAGTACCCAATAACAAATAAAATTGCACCAACCAATTCAACGATATTGAAAGAGATGGTATATCATAGAGCAAAGCTTCCCTTGCCCCAGCAACAGCACCTGAGTAGAAGCTGTGGGAATTCCAAGAAGATTAAAGTTTCAAAAAAGGGGCAAGCAGAGACAGAAGGAAATGAATAGCCACAAAACCTATCCATACAAGTGTAGCAACAAATTCATAAAGATGAAGTAAAACATGGTTTAGGCCCTCAGGGATCTTAATGGATCTACTACTACTATTAAAGTCCATATGCTAAGCCAACTACACAATTTATAGATTCGTGAGGAAACTAGCACCAAGTATATGTAGATAAATATGGACATTTATCCAAAACAAAAAAAATGGAGGGATTAGCATGTTACTTACATCTGATGACCACAACTTGATCCCCTGTTAATTCCACTGATGACCTGAAAATCAAAGTTGAAACTTTATAAACAAAATTGATGATTAGGTTGCCACTAGGACATACGAAGAAGGGAAGAAATCCATACCAGTGCTGGCTTTGACCAAGAAAACAATCCACTCGACAAAGCTAGAGAGACACAATCCGCAGGAGTACCTGTTCAAAAAATCAAAGCTCGAAAGGCTAATACAATTAAAATGATGACCAAAATAGGAAAAGCAAAATGAAATTAGCGCTTTTAATCTTGAAATGAACAACATTCAAGAGAATCAAACCAACCCACAATTCCAATAAACTCAATTTCCAGTTTAAATTTAAAAGGGGGAAAATCGATTATAGGTTGATATTGGCAAAAACCCAAAAGTTTGTATCTACCAGAAACTTCAAAGGCTGTGGCCCCTCCAATTTCAGCAGAAGTTACAGCAAGTGTCTCACTAAGCGTGACCGAGTGGCCCGATACGGATTTATCCCTGCACCAGACAATAACAACTGAGTAATTGAACTGAATACCACAGATCAACCATGATCAAAAAAAGGATTTAACATTACCAAGATTGAGAAAGTTAAGAAATTTGAAATTGTAATTAGAAAGAGAAAGAACCCACGATTGAGGAGCGCAGACATAAACACTACATTGTCCTTCACGAACGAGAGCCTCTACAAGGAAGAGAAGACCGGGGGCTTCAATTCCATCTCCATTGGTAACTAGAACAATGGGTTTGGAGCATTTGGTGGGTTCAACGGTATCCAAAGAAGTAGATGAAGAGGGAGCTTCAGTGGATTCTTCATCAGGCTTCTTGGGGGATTCCTCTTCATCGCCTTTTCTGCTAATTAAAACCTCTCGAAGATTAGAAACCAGTGAAGGTGGTAAGAAATTGTTCCTAACAGAAGTCGTCATCCAGTTAGGGATCTAAACTCCAAACCCAAAGACAAAGATGATGATAATGTTGTGCTATGTTACAGAGACAGAAATGAAGCTGAGACTTGAGAGATGATGGGTTTGGGAGGGTTAGTGTTCAAAAATCAAAACTTAATCTAAAGAAAAAGAAAAATGGGAAAGACATAAAAAAAAACCTAATTAAATTATAAAAAAATGGAAAAGACCGTTCGGGAAAAGATGGAAAGTGCTGTTAAGGGAAAAGGGTCCCTCCAGCGAAGAACGTACAGCGAGAGATGAGATCATAAGACCCTTTTCTAATGGTGATTTTCAGAAAACCACGCGCAGATATAGAAGATTGCTTTTCTTTTATTTTCATGGTGTCCCTTCTGGGCTTAAATCTGTGATTGTCCTCTTATATGTCAAATATTCTACAGCACCCTCTTTAAGCATATCTCAATATCTCAAGTTATCTGATCAAGCATTTGGACCGTTAAGTGTGAATTATAAATTATCGAAAATGTCTTTGTTTCTATATAAATATCAAAAAATCCTCTAATTTACTTGAGTAGTTGAGTGACCCAATCTTAGGTGGGTGATGGATTCTCCTTCCACCCATCTTCTGCCCTCACCTTTCAAAAACCCCACATTATCAGCAGGAATGAAGATGGGTGGCGGGAACTTAAGGTTGGATCACTCAAGTGAAATTAGAGGGCAATTTGATCTTTAGGCAGAAACAAAGGCATTTTAGACAATTTATAACTCTCACTTAGTGGTCAAAAAGAAAGTTCGCCTTTTGAATAGAAAGAAGTGGGATAGCGGAGGTGATTTCGGTAAACCGATGCATGAGCTGAAGCTCCCATGTCCCGCCAACCCTCCAAAAAAAATTGGTCGTAAAACCACTCATAAGGAGTTAGAAGCAAGCAGAGTATTTAGAATTTTGGGAGATATTTAAGGATGGCACAGTCTAGACATTCAAGAATTCAACCCCTACTTAACAAGAGCCATGAAGAAAAAAAAAAGCCGTTTTTTTAGGGCTTTGGGAAGATTGCTTTGTGCAGATTCAAGTGAAGGAAAAAAAATTTCTTGAGTTTTCTTATTTTTTTTTTTCTTTTTTTTCCTTTGCATGAGAAGAGCGGATGACCGTACTAAATAGAGTCTATGGACTCTTGTGGGACCAGGGATGATTACAGCACATGATCATGGCTACACGTCAATTCAAATAATTAATGTTTTTAATGACCATAAACTCAATCTTATCCTAAATTAATGAGATTTTCATTTTAGAGTGGATTCAGATAAAATAAAGAAAATAATATGCCTAACCCTAGAGGAGCAAAATTATACATATTTAAGCAACCAATATTGATGATGATTTGGGCCAAAGGAAAAAAAAAAAACATTGGTGATGAAAAATAATCCATAAAAGAAATAAGCAAAACATAGAATGAGGCACAACATAGTAAAGTTTACGACTCTAGAAAATAAAGAATTCGAAGATGAAAATAAGTGAAACAAGGAAAAGTATAATTTATAAAATTAGATGAGGCACAACATAGTAAACTTTAAAAGGCAAATTTTCAAGATATTCATTATTTTTAAGGACTTTTTTGTATCAATTCTCATTCTTTATTTTTTTTATTTAAAATAAATTAATATAAGAATATGTTTTTGGTCAAGAATGTAAAAAAGGGCCTGTTTGGTTACATGAGTCTGGAGATTTCAAATATTTAGAGATTTCAAATCTGTAGATTTCAAATTATGGAGTTATAATTTATAAAATTAGATGTTTGGTTGTGAAATGAAATTTGTGGATTCATCCTAAAAAATTATTTGATCGACGTGATTTTTGTGAATATGCAAATGTATAGCTTTTTTGAAATCTCTGGATTTCACCCATTGCCCATAAATCTACAGATTCACGTTTTTAGTGTAAAAAGGTGAATCTCTAGATTTCATGAATCTAGAGATTTTTACAACCAAACGAGTATAATTCTCAGATTCATGAATCCAGAGATTTAAAATCTTTGGATTCATGTAACCAAACAGGCCCTAAAACAGTTTGGTAACTTTTGTGTAAAACAAATTATGGAATGAAACTTAATTTTGGTATATAAAGTGACAAATTAATAAATAAATAAAATTTGTAAAAATAGATAGTGATGCATCCAAAATCTGCTCAGCCCTTGGATCTCCACGTGATGTCCTGCAAAACGAAAGCGTCAGATGTGGCCCGACCGCTGGGGTCGGGAGTCCACCTCCGAAGGCTAAGTCAGTTGATGAACTTAATCACAAACGGCTCTGCTAGAAGCACAGAGCTAATGAATGAAGAAACGGGAAAGGTGATCTAGATAGCAGGACGCTGATAGTTTAGGTCTATCAGTATGTATCTGAACCTGAGTCTCAGATAGTATTCTCCTTGATCGATTGATCCGTCCCTCACCTTGTATGGTAGTGAGGTTTATATAGAGTGTACCTTCGAATCTCCTTCGTTGGATGCACTCGAGCCTTCTTCGGGTAGTCGTTGGATCTCATTAGTAAGATCCGTTGAGCGATAGACTTCTACTAGTTTGGGCTAGTAGAGGACTCCTAGGATAACCGTTAGGTTATGCGATAGTTATCCCTTTGATGATGATTATCCGCAGCCGTCAGTTTGAGTCTGCTGTCATCAGGGTGATTACCCTAATCCATAAGTAAGATTAGGGCACGCTTGCAGCAGAATAATCTTTCTTCTTCAGCAAGCCATCTTCTGGATCCGGTTCGCTCGGGAGCGATTCGGTTTTCTCCGTCTCGACCGGGGTCGAGGGTCGGACCAGGTATGAACCCGGTCTGATCATAAACTCTCCATATCAGATAGGGATTTTTTAAAAAGAATGTATATTTACTATAATATCCTCTACTCATATTTCGATTTTAACTCGCACATCCAAAAATGATTAAAATGAGTTTTTGATGACAAATGTATATTATGGATTTTAGAGTTTTTTCTATTCTTTTAAGTACTCAGTTTGGGTTTACCAGCTTTTTTTCCTTCTTTTGGTTTCTTCTTTCCCTCTTTTCTACCAACTGTTTTTAATCTATACAAAATGCAAAGAATATAAAGGCACAAAGGATGATTCAACCTACTATGAGTTGGTTCCAATTTTCCAACCAAATCCAATGAGTATCCATTCATTTTTAGGTAAAAAAAAACAGAAATAATAGCTCTAATTTGTTGAAGAGTTTTTCTTTTCTCATACAAATACCTCCAACTTCTGAAAGTTTATAATTAAAGATAATGGAATTTTCTTCACTTCCATTCACTTTCCTGTAACTTTCCACCAATCAAGTGGGCCTCAACTTTCGTTGTTTCTAGCATGTATTTGTGACAGAATAACCAACTAAAACTATTGAAGTTGTGTATGAATAAACTAGAAGAGGGTAGGCCAATGCAAAGATGTTCTAATGGTGAAACCAACACTTCTTAGTGAAGTGAAGAGGTCGTGGGTTCAACTATTGTTGAGGCATATTAATATTCTCATTCCCCTGGTTTAATGTTGGGGGTAATTGTATTACAAATTCTTCAAACATACAAAAATGAAATTGCAATACAATTGAGAGATGAAGATCTTTAGCAATTTCGAAGAGCTTGATGTTGCACCGAACGAACCACCGATCGATGAGGTTGAGTCACACCTTGATGCTGTCTTTAAGGTAATTGATGCACCCTACTACCAAGGGTTCTTCGCACCACCACCTCCAAGATAAAGCAACCTCCAACTAGAAGATGAGGTAGTTCTTCTAGTCCCTTCAAGGAGCCAAAAGCTAGAGCACAACACTTAGACAACTCAAGAAAGAAATGAACTTAGTAAAACAAACAATGTGAGTGAGGAGTGTCTCAATTGCACACCATATGCAAGGAAGGGTTGGGTTTATATAGGCCCAAACCACACCTCCTCACAAGGGGAGAATCAATTCTCCACTAATGGAGAATCAATGGTTTGTCCCTCCTCCACTAATATGAATAAAACCCCTTGACCTAACCTCCCCACTACTTGGGGAAGTAACTCTCATATTCACTTCTTTGGAATGAATAGGCTTTAACCCATTCAAAGACCTTAACCCCCACTCATGGTAATGGCCATGAATGGTCATGAAGTTGAAATGAGAAATGAAGGTCAAGAGTTAGAATTTGAGTAATTCCACCATTCAAGTAAGTCCACCTCATCACCATGATCAAGACCTTTAAGACCCATGACCAATGTCATGAAGAGCCTCATAACCAAGGTCATGAAGGGCCTTCTTTACTCATGGTGCCTCATTACCACCCTTACCTTAAGGGTCCCACACACAAACAAAACAATTAAATAAAAGAAATGCAAAAACTAATTTTGAAACTTAACATATAGATAATATATTTTTTAATAAAAAACCTAACAATATAAAGCCCCTTTGTACCCAAAAAAAAAAACTAAAAGAGGGTAGTCTGAGTTAGTAAAAGATTTTTGCCAAAAAGAAAAGTGTGGTCATGATTTATGATTTGACTTCTCATTTCCTTGCAATCATTCATATAGGTAGAGCTAGCATAGGTTCAAGTTGGCCGGGTTTGTTAACGCCATGGCCAAGATTGTGAATATCCTAACCCGACCCTAGCAGTGGCCCTATAGGGCTAGGTCAGGTTGAGCTAGATAAGACACTTGACCCGGACCCTCAACTTAACTACCAAACAATATAACAATGTATTATTTTATATTGTTGTCTTACTTTATAAAAAAAAAAAAAAAATAACATACACAAAATATAGGATAAGGTTGGTTTTTCCTAATTTAACTCTCAAACTTGACTTGGCCTTGAACCACCCTCAAGTCCAAACTTTTGAGCCCAAATCTTCTTTGAACTTAAGCAGTACAAGACACTAATACTGCCAAATTTCACTACAAGAAAAGGCATTTTTCGGTAACACTTTTTTCCCAATAGTTACAAAAAATTGTCGCCAAAAGTCATATTTGCCAGTAGTTATTAAAGAAGTGTTAAGCTACACTTTTCGAGAAACGTGAGTAAAAACACATATTTAGCAAGGAATAGAATAAAATCATGGCCTTTTTTACTTATTTTTTACCTTGCTTTTAAAAAAGTGTTAGGGAATGTGCATATTCGGTGACGGTTTTTCACAAAGTATAGGGGGTAAATGCATATTTGGCGATGGTTTTTCACAAAGCGTAGGGGAAAGTGTATATTGAAGATAGAGAACTAGCATATTTGGTGACCCTAATTGAAAAGTATCAAGGAAATTGTATATTTGGCAATGCACATTGAAAAATCCAGCGGAAAGTGTATGCACAATAGTCTCAAAGAGATGTGTTGAAGGAAACCACAGTTAGAATAAAGCTAGTGGCCTTAGGAACTACAGTGAAGAAGTTAGTACCCAAACTAATGTAAGATACTACATGTAAAGCTTTTGATCACCACAGGTAACTTGAAATACCGAGTCTACTCACTCCTTTTGGTTTACTTAACAAAATGCCAATCTTCTCTTGAAACATAAGCCTATTCAATAAATCTTTTGTCCTTTCAAGAATTCCATAAAGCAAATGAACCCAACTCGGGGTTCTTACTAGCATCACATGCGAAGACAGGAGACTAGCATGAAACCTACCTCGAACAACTAAGAAAAACAATGAACATAACCAACAAAACACAACAAGAGGTTCTCATTGCTCTATGTTGTGCATAAGTCGTGGCTTTTGGGACTGAGAGAGAAGAGCTTCTAGAGGAGATAGAAGATGTAAATATGTTAGCAGTCTTTGATAGAGATATGGATAAACATCAAGTGATCATTCAACTTATAGGGATTCTCCACTATAAGAAAAGGCACTTATGGCGATGGTTTTGAAAAACATTGGGAAAAATGTATATTCTGCAACACTTTTCACAAAGCGTACGGGGAAAATGTATATGTGGAACATAGAGAACAAATATATTCGGCGATGTTTATTAAAAAGTGTCGTGAAAATTGTATATTCAACAACGCACATTGAAAAATGTCGTGGAAAGTGTATGCACAATGGTCACAAAGAGAGAAGTGTTGAAGGAAGCCACAATTAGACTAACCATATGAAAGCTAGTGGCCCCAGGAACTATGGTGGAGAAGTGAGTACCAAGACCGATGTAAAATACTCCATATAAGGCTTCTGACCACCACAAGTAACTTAGAATACCGAGTCTACTCACTCTTGCTACTTTACTTACCAAAAAGTCAGTCTTCTCCCCAACGAAGGCCTATTCAGTAAATCTTTTGTCCTTTCAAGAATCCCCAAGCAAAAAATTACAGAAAGCAAATGAAACCAACTTAGCGTTTTTACTAGCATCACATGCAAAAATAGGAGACTCGCATCAAACCCGCCTCAAACAACTAAGAAAAACAATGAACGTGACCAACAAAACATAACAAGAGGTTCTCATTGCTCTATGTTCTCTAGAAGCCATGGCTCTTGGGACTGAGAGACTAGAGCTTCAAGAGGAGATAGAAGATATGAATACGTTAGCAGTTCTTGATATAGATATGGATAAACATTCAGGAAAATTCATAACACTCTTATAGACGAAGTGATCAATGAAGTGAGGGACATAAACCATCTTGCACCTTTGCACATAGGGTATTTAGTGCTTTTCACTAGGATTAGCCCTGGATTGGATAGCCATGGTTAGTAAAATAAATAAATAGAAATTAATGCATAGGTAAGCTCTCTATTGATTGGTAATGTTACTGAAGCTCTAAAATTTCCTACTTGGTCACTTTGGCTTCTAAAGTTGCCTCTCCCATTTCTTCTTCTATTGTCCCACTAATCAAGAGTATAAGTTTTTATATTAATGATTCTATTTGGTTGCAATGAAAATATAAATATTTTTATATAAAAATCATTTTTAAAATTTAATTATTAAAATAAAATGAATACTTTTTTGAAACATAATTATATATTTTAAACCATGCTAAAATAATATTTTTGGATTTTTTTTTTATCACAATTTTCTTACAACCAAATTGATTATAAACAAATAGCTTCTTTTTTTTTAAATACTCAATTTTTTTTGAGTGAGCTTCCCTCTTAAATATGTAGTGAAAAGACATAAAAGAACCACAATCTTTATTTTTAAGGTGAAAAATCAAACTCTTACTTCTGTTTAATGCTAGGCTTTAATGTAATAGAAATTCAAACTTATGGGATTTTTAAAAATTTGCATCTCTATACTTCAATACTTCTAATGAACCAGGCTTAGAATGTCATTATTTTACCCTAGCTTGACCATATGTGTCAATCATTTTCTTTTTACTGAGAAGTTAATTTTCTATTTTTCTTTTCTCATTCTTTCTCAAAATGTCAGGATTTGATAGGTGGAGTCCAACACATAGTAAATCATTGACTCAGAATGGACCACAAAACTCAATATATAATGGAATGAATCTTTTGAAGTGTGTGTTTGATGAGTAAATGTTACTTAGAACACCAACAACAGCAATTGTAAATGAATTAGAATAGTTGAACACTATTGGAACTCACACCATTTTTAACTTAGAACACCAGCAACAGCAATTGTAAATCAATTAGAATAGTTGAACATTATTGGAACTCACACCATTTTAATTTCCAGTGCTGCCTTCTTTTACAAACTACCAGAGAAGGGTTATTGATTCAAGGCATCTTAGAAATGTACAAACAAATAAAGCAGCCAAGGTATTTCCCAGGTTTTTTTTATTTCCAATTTATATTATGCAAAGTCTCATCATCTATTTAGGTGATATAATTTCTTAGGTTTTCATTACTGTGATGTGAGAGATCTTATACATATGCATGGATTATTCTTTGATCGATTAATTAATTAATTAAATTACTCTATTGGATTTGTCTACTTAATTTTATAAAATTTTAATTCATGATAATGAAATTATTTTTTTATATTTTATATTAAAATAGTACAAAGAAAATCAATAGTATAAAATGTAAGAAAATCAAGCACTAAGAAGAGCATGAAGAAAGGAAAGTTTGTGAAAAGATAACATCTTAATCGACGGGATATGATGACTATGTTGTCTAAAACAAATGATATATTTCGGGCCCTCATGTATAGGAGATGAAATGTTGGCATTCTCAAGTGCCAATTATTAAAAACAGCGCAAAAGGTCTTTTTCATGATCATATAAGACGTATACTCAACATGCCAAACTTTAAATGGAGAGAAAAGTCCAAATGAACACGTAAATTCATCCTTCATTTTTTGACGAATTATTGATTCTCAGAATCCTTTTCTTGAAAACAATATATACGCAAACAATTTATAAAGAGAAAAATCAAAATGATTACTTTTGACATAAATTCGAAGATTGAAAAGAAAAATAAGAAGTATGAGTTTCAACTCAAAGCTTTAACCTTTCAAGGTTGGCACCCTAAATTGGAAGGAGGTGTAGATGGTCAACAATTCTAGAATGATGCTTCCTTAATCAAAGGAGAGATTTAATGAGTAGTGATTGGCATGGTATTCAAATTCAAGAACTAAAGTGAAAACCAACTTTTTGAATATTCAATAAGAAGGAAGAATTTGAACACCTTAATAAGACTTCCTTTTCTATCTTCTATCTGAAAATTCAGGTTTTCCAATGTGATATATTCCTGTCTTTCACTTCCAACCATCTCTCTTCTCCTTAATTTTGTATCAAAGCCTTTTATAGAATTTCAAATGTCTTAAATTGTTTTCTTTGGTGGACCTCAATGGTAATAAATACCCTTATTGGTAAATCGATCATCAGATTCCGACAAAGTGATAGAAGAGGGAACCGAGATTTCAAAAAGCTATATGTTTACACATTCACAAAAATCATGTCGATCAAATAATTTTTTGGGATGAATCTAGAAATTTCATTCCACAACCAAAAATTTAATTTTATAAATTATGACTCCATAGATTTGAAATCTCTAGACTCATGTAACCAAACAAGCCCTATAAAATTTCAAATGTCTTCAATTGTTTTCTTTGGTGGACCTCAATAGTAATAAAATACCTTATCATGGCCTCTCTTTGTTGACTATACATCTCCCTCTTTCTCCCCTTTTATCTTAAATTGATTTGTATTTTGATACATTCAAGACAGTTAGAACCAGGGCTACTCCTTCAACTTCAACCACATGAGCTGGGCTTGAAGCTTAATATAACTTCCTATGTTGTTAACAGATTGAACAGAAGATTGAGCTCAGGCCAATATGACCCATACACACTTGAGTCATTAAATGAAACCCCAAATGACCCAAAGCCCATAAGCCCACAGGAACATAAATAACCATATCATCTCTCTTGTGACTATCCAGAAGTGGAACTGCAATTTTCCACCTCAGTTTCCAAATAGCCTTGTTACTAGCATTGTATTAAATACAACAAATTGCACTGGCACTCCAAAATGGAGGCTTTAAAGCATTGATACCCAAGGTGCGAGATATCGCCCTGTTTGCCGGGTTCG
Source organism: Hakea prostrata (assembly GCF_041222555.1). Taxonomy (NCBI): domain Eukaryota; kingdom Viridiplantae; phylum Streptophyta; class Magnoliopsida; order Proteales; family Proteaceae; genus Hakea; species Hakea prostrata. The sequence continues at coordinate 61,694,423 of NC_142602.1, forward strand.
TTACCTAGCGTGGGGCGGTATGGCAAGATATCGCCAAATTGGCGGGCCCCCGGGGGGGGGGGGGGGGGGGGGCGCCCGGGGCCCCCGGGGGGTTTTTATTTTTTTTTTTTTTTTTTGGGGGGGTTGTGGGGGGGGGGGGGGATTCCGGACTCAATATTTTGCCCCCCAGTTCGGTAAATTTAGCCCCTCAATTTCAAGGGGTATTTTTAGTCAATTTGAGCTGAAACTTGGTGTCTACCCTAATTTGATGTCAATAAATAAAATGGAATGGCTGATTTTGCCTAAAAACTCACCCAATTTGGTGTTCTTGATTGGCACATATCTGATTGTATACGGGTAAAATTGGAATTCTATACCATTATTGTAAACAATTAAACCAACATAAATATGCACAATGACAATAGAATGATAAACATCAATTAAATACCTATCAATACTCAATACTAAGATACTATGCATTGATGGATCCATTAGCTCTGTCTCTACAAAACACCCAGATCTATGTAAAATCAAACTTGATCGTCATGAATAATGCTATACCCATCAATAATGAAATGAGAACTAAAGTTTTTATGTCAAAGATCAAATGAAGATACGACAAAAATGCCAAAAACTAGGAGAGAGAATCTCTGGGGGAGGTTTGGAGAGGAGAGAAAATCACAGCAAATCAATGAAATAATTCGCAAAAATCATATATATCTAGGGGAGAAATCGGCGATATCTCGCCGAAATTTGGTGATTTTTCCTTCCCTGTTGACACCCCACTTTATATTTGAAAGACACAAATATCTCAAAATTGAATTTTTATTAAACACATTAGTCCAATTTGTCACTAAAAATTATTAAATCACTCTTTATTTTCTTTTAATTCCAGAAATATCATTATCAAAATATAAAAGAAAAAAATAAACAATGATTTATCGATTTTCAATGACAAATTAGACTAATGTGTCCAATTAAAATTCAATTTTAGTATGTGTTTTTGAATCATTAAAGTGAGGAATCAATGCTTTTAAAGCCTCCATTTTGAAATGCCAATGCAATTTGTTTTATTAAATATGGTTGATAATTTTTGCCATAAATCTACTTGTATGAACTCTCCAACATTATCCACTGATATTGAAACTACTGGAAAGTATCAAAACATAAATTACAGTGTAAATATAGGAGATTCACAAAACCCTATTACCATTTCAAGCAATGGTCCCTAGCTAGAAGTACACTCACAGTAAGTAATTTCAAATTCTACAAGAACTTCTCTCTGAAATACCTCCATACAATTAAAATGAAGAGCTCTCTGTCTCTGACATTTGCAATGGTCCCCAGCTAGATCAACACTCACATTAAGTTTCAAATTTTACAAGAAGAATTTCTCTCTGAAACACACCTCCATAGATTTAAATGAAGAGCTCTTTCTCTGAAATTTGCAAAGCTTCACCTGACTTTCAAGCATAAACCAAATGATGAACACTCCTCATTACAATTTAAAAAGGGTTTCCTGCCTATTCAGGGCAACAAGATGTTGAGCTCTGGAAATAACACAAAGAAACCAAAGTTCAGAATCATAATGACAGTTCTACCTTTCCCTTGCTCTCAATGTCTTCTTTTCCAATTGTGTTGACAAGTTGATTGACTTGGAGAAATTGACTGAAGGCGGATTAGATCCAGCACTGCTCTTGCTATCCAGACTACAAAGTAGAGCTGATTTCTTACGAAACTGAAAGTCATCCATAGATTGCCTCTCCATTCTTTGGGAAGAATAATTGCATCTTCTCTGCTTAGCCTTGGTGGATTCTGTTAGGTTCATGTAGTTGGGTCTACTCTGGTTGCTCTCCTCTGTTCTCTCAGATGCCAACATAGTATTCCCAGATGCCGGAGTTAGAGATGTGCAGATTGAAGACGATGATGCCGAGCTCTCATCATACATACATTCAGAACTTGGCCCCGATGATGATCGAGGAGGCCTTGCAGAAATCCTGGTGGAGACATTGTTCTTTCTAACTTTAACTGAACTGGGTTCGAACACCCTCGGACGGCCACAGTCGACTAGATCATCCTCACATTTCTTAGATGGAGGACTCATCTCTGAGGCATCAGGTTGGGCCTTTTCCATCAATCTATTTTCCCATGGCCTGGCTGCCATCCAACGTTCTAACCAGCTCCATCCCCAATTGTTCCTGTCTACTTCAAACTGCTTGAAAGGGGCCAACTGAGAATTTGTCGAGCTCAGGTTTGATCTCCATTGCTGCAACAAAACAAAGTTTAACCGTTTAATAAGACAAATGACAAGTAAAAGCTTCCAAAGTTTCAGACCAACTCAAACAAATTGTCGAATACCTGTTGTGTAATAGCATATACAAGTGCTCTCTCCCTCTTGATAGCCCCCTCTTGTTTCATTTGAAGCTTTGCTCTAACTTCATCTAGTGTTCCCCTACTATCACACCATCCTTGCTGTAAATTCAAAATTAAAACCAAGTAAGAGACACAGCAGATGAATAAAGAGAAGGAAAAAAAAAAAACATCACTTTAATGGTGATTGTATGGGAGAGTTTATCATACCTCAGCTTGTTTCAAGAGATCAACTTTCTGACGATGTTCATTCAGTAGCTCCTGTACAGCTTGACCCTCCATGGACATTCTTACACGGCGGGCCCTAACTCTGGCCTGAACACGAACAAGTGCTTGCATGCACTTCAATGTCACTGCAGCTTGTTTCCTCACTTGCCGACCACGAACAAGAGCTTGAATCCTTACCACAGCTTTCAAAGCCCTTAACGCCCTCCTTGCCTTCAATCAATCGGTAACACAAACTAAGTTATTCATGAAGAACTAATAAAAGTTACCCAATTCCATTGACATTTCATAGCTCAGAACTGCAAATCTGGGCTCAAACAAGTTAATCTTTGTGGCTCGAAATACGAACGTAATGGGATCTTCGGGCAAAGTTTGATCTAAATACTTAGCCCATCGATTGGCTCTCAGATCTCAACTTTACACTCTATTCTACAATCTCTCTGTTTATGCTTTGTTTAAGCAAGTGCAAAATGAGAAGAAATAACAGAAAATGAAAGAAAGTGAAACGTATTTACCAGAAACCCACGAAACGCCGTCTGTATCCGGATCGCAGCCCATTCTTGCCTAACAACCTTGAAATCCTTCGGTTGAGCCCTAACGATAGTAGCAACTGCAGCACTAAACACATCAGTCACAGATGATGAATCAGAAGTGTCTGATGCTGCTTTTTGCCCACCTTGAAAACCCTTCCTTAACGATAGATCAGCAGAAGAGCTTCTCCACAGCTTCCATTTCCCTTTCTTCCCACTGACCTTTTCCTTCACAGATCCAAAAAAACAAAACCATCAAAAATGAAAAAAAAAATATACATGCGGGGAAAAAAAAGAAAAACCCAGATGGTTAATAGAGATATGAATTACATTGTCGTCCTTGTCGAGCTTTTTATGACCTATTAATGATTTTAGCCACTTCCCTGAAGCACCCATTACTGCCGAAGGGCACCTGTTCGAGAAGAACAGAGCTAATAGAACTCGGATAACCTCAGAGACAAGAAATTTCCTGAAGAAACAAAGCTCGAAGGATCTGGAAAGTAAGTGGGTTCAGTCAAGACAGAGCTCGAGATAAACAAAACCTGGAACAGAGAGCGAGAGAACGGAAGAACAGAGATAGAGAAGCGTGACTAGTTTTGTTGTCTAGTCGAGAAAAACCTCGAAGAAGTAGCCGTTCTAGTTTTGAAATTCAAAAAATCAAGTGTGAAAATACGACACTGACCCGACTAGTTTTGAAAATAGAGAGAGGAAGTCAATTATCCCTTCCCGCTCGAGATTGCCTCGGGTAATGAGATCATCTGATTGGTTATGTATGGGAAAAGACGAAACTGCCCCGATTGGTTTCTTTTTCTTTTGAAAAGAAATTATAAAAAAGACAGAGGACTTTGGTAAGCATAAAAAGAAACAAAAGCAAGGCATGGAAAATTTTGTGTAGTTTGAGTTCGGATGTGATTCTGAGTCACTGAGCAGATCTGAATGTTCCCCAATAGACAATTTGGACAGGCTGCCAAGCCCCACATTTAATGTTTTATTGATCTCCAGCTACTTCTGATTTGGAACTCATTGGGTGTAATTCAAATTGGATCAGAAATGGTTGGAGAAGAAGAATCTTCTCCAAAAAGATTTTTCACTTGAAAATTGAAATTGAAACCGATTCAAAAGATGGTGTTCTACCCAAAAAGTACAAGTTTTAGTTAACATTTTGACCTCTAGCAGACCAGCACTGCTGTTTGCATCATGAATCTGTTATTTTGAATCCTTGAGCATGATTGGTTGCAAGGGGAATCAGAAAGGGAAAAGGAAGTCAAGCAAAAAACAGGGAAGTGAGGTGAAAGAATTCTCTTTTTTTCTTTTAATGTGGTTAAGTGCAAATGGAGTAAGATTGAAATTAATTTTAGAGTTTTTTATGAGTGGATTCTCTTATAGGGTTTATTTGGTTACATGAATCAGGGATTTGAAATGAAATAGGATTCAAAATCTATAGATTTCATATCTGCGGATTCATGGTTTCAAAAAATTAATTGTTTAGTTAGCCTCAAATCTATCGAAGTTCATATAGTTCCGTTGGGTTACTCCACATGAATCCGCATATTTCATCAATTTTATACTTAAGGTAGAATCCATGGATTTCATCCAATACCCAAGAATGACTTAGGTTGTGGCCCAATCAAATCGACTCATCATGGGTAAATTTATAAAATAAGTGTTGGTGGGAATGAAATCGGAATCATCATAAAATTATTGATCAACAGATTTTGAAGTACATGATAGCTTTTGAAACTCTTGTCACCCCCCCCCTGAATCTAAGATTCACCTTTTACACTAAAGACGTGACTGTAGATTTCATGACGGGGATTTTCAACCAAACGGGCAAAGACTGAATCCAGATTTGAAATACAACCAAACATGTATAAATCTTCTATTCATGAATCCAGGGATTTGAAATCTCTGGATTTAGATAACCAAACAGGCCCTTAGTGGACTAAAAATTAATATTGGATATCCGTAGTGCAATATATTATGTGGGGTCCCAACCACATTAACGCCATTAATTACCGTTAAGTGTATCCAAATTTGAAACCTAGAGACACCAAAATACCCTTCAATAATATATATATATATATATATATATATATATATATATATTGTGAATAGCTAAATGGCATTTCAATCATAACACAATGTATTAAATAACCTAAGGGGTGTTTTGGTCCCTCCAGATTTGAAATTTGAATACACTTAATGGCGACTAAAGGCCTTAGTCTATTTGGAACCCACACATAATATATTGTATTAAGGGAACCTAACATTAATTTGCATCCGTTAAGGGAACCAACACATAAAAAAACTCTTAATTTTATCAAGTTGTTTGGTTGGTTGTAAAATTGATATAAAATGAATGTAAAATTTTCTAACCCCAAGGGGTGCCTAAGCTGACAAAAGATCATCGCTTCCATATAGGTTGTCAGAGTTTGAGATCTCTCGAGACCAAAGGTGAAGCATCACCTATATTAATTATAAAAGCTCCGCTAAAGGTGTAGTCCATGTAAATTGGGGGTAAGAGACTGCCTATTTAAGTGGAAAAAATTACTGACTATCTATTTTTTACCAATCCTAAAGTTACCATTACCCACAGAAAATTTGGAACATGTTTTCTGTTAAGTTTCAGAAATCACAAAATTATCATTGTATAAGGTAAAATGAATTTAATGCCCTTTCACTATCACTCATAGTCTTCTCTCCTATCCAACCCTTCAGTGGATTTTCTTCACCCATCCTTTTCCTACACCTTGTGGAAAACTACCAACCATTGTGGGCAACCACCACCCCTCCTACTAATGACCACTGGCCCCCCTCCCACCTCCCCGGAAATCACCCACCATTGTTCCCTCTCACCATTAACCCCATAAAGAAACCATTAGAACATCGAGATTTCGTTTGATTGAACTCGTTTGAAGTTAGTGCTTCAATTGTAGAGTTTTAGGGGTTTGGTTTAGGGCGCAAGGGGGGGGCCCGGCTCCAACCCCACCGCCAGGCAACGCCACCCACCCGACCAGTAGGGGCAAGAAGTGTCCCAGTCCAAGCCCACAGACCAAGCCAAGCCCACCCACCATGACCCCAGTCCGGGCCAAGAAGCCCAGCCCTAAGCCCACGGGCCAAGCCAAGCCCACCCCCGATGGCCCTAATAGGGCCGGGTCGGGATGGGTTGGTCCTGGCAACGATTGGCCCGCCCCGACCTGGTGGCCCTGATTAGCCCTAATTGGCCCTAATTGGCCCTGACCCTATATATATAAAAGAATCACAAGTTCAAATTAACATTAAGACAGAGTCAAAATTAGGGTCAGGATCGGGGCCAAAATTAGATGGATGCATACTATATTGGTCAAGAGGTTATAATTTATTTTTATTAATTTTCTACAAAACATGATCAGTTTAAAATTTGACACGGCAAGTATCCACCCAGTGGGTTAGAAAACCCCCAGGGGCGAGGGGGGAAGGTCAGACTCAAATCGGGGTCAGAAATGACCAAAGTCATGGGCCTAGATCAAGGCCAAGATCATGGCCAAAATCAGAGCCAGATCAGGCCAAGATCGGAATAAGGCCAAGATCGGAAAATCAAAGGCCAAAACGGGCCAAAATCGGGCAAAAAGGGCCAAAATGAAAGCCAAAATCAGGCCAAGAAGGGCCAAGCCAAGATGGATCGGGGCCAAAACGGGACCAAGATCGGGGCCAGATCGGGGTCAGATCCGCAAAATCGGAAATCGGGCCACATCGAGGACGGGAGGGCGAGAGTAATCACAGGGGCGCGGAATATTTGCCCTAACCCGCCCAAAGCCCAAGCCAAGGGCCAAACTTGCACCCCTAGTTTGGTTGCTTAGATTGGCTTCATCCATCAACCACCTATAAGCTATCAGTTTTTTTTTTTTTTTTTTTTTTTTTTTTTTTTTGGGGGGGGGGGGGGGGGCGGGTTTACAACTTTTGCCTTTTTTTAGTTTTTTTCTTCTGTTGGAACAATTCCTCAGGGACCCCCACCTGCGAATTAATGAAACTTTAATGTCGGTTCTGCAACTGATCTGGCAGCTTAAATTCCTGCAAAAATTGAGTCTAGGATCGGATTTCGTGTATAGTAGCATCACCGACGATTTGATGAATTGTGGTAACTTGCAATTTCTAGATCTTAGTTTTAATTTCACCTCTGGTTCAGTCCTTGATTTGTCCTCTTTATTCCAACTGGAGCCTGATCTCTGGTCGTTTTCCATGGAGTTCTGTGGCGAACATGACTAATCTTGCCTTCTTGAGTCTTGGTGATAATAACTTCAACAATGCTCCATTTCCGGGGAGGTTTTGAAGCTCGAGAAATTGTACTAGCTGTAATTACAATCATTAAGGAACAACTCCAGTGGGAATCGGAAATCTAACTCGTCTCATCGATTTAGAACTCTCTGACAACTATCCAACCGGTGAGATTCCGGTGGATATTGGAAAGCCTACGAATTTGTGGCAAATTGAGCTCTTTGATAATCAATTAATAGGGAAATTCCCACCTGGGTTTGGTAACCTTACCAGTCTCAACTACTTCAATGCTTACAACAATCTTCTCGAAGCTGAGATTCTTAATGAATCTTGTGTCTCTGCAACTCTACGAGAATCAATTCACAAGTGAGGTCCCTAAGGAGTTTGGTGATTTCAAAAAACACAAATCAGCTCAGGGTCCTCTTCCTTAGAAGCTTGGGTCATGGGCAGAGTTTATTTTCAACGACGTTTTGGAGAACAAATTAACAGATTCGAATTCTACCAAATATGTGTAAAATCTGATTTATATTTCCGGATAAGAACATAATCGAATGTATAATGATTTTGATTATGAAAAATTTATCAACACGTATACCGGAAATATAAATCAGATTTTACTTTTGAATCTTCTGTTCAAAAGGGAAAGAATTTATAGTGAGTACTGAGCACTCAGGACTCCACTGAAATGAGAAAAGCCTTCCACGTTTGATTGTTTTTGCTCCAGTGAGATTGTTAAGCCTGTGCGGAACTCAAATGCCTAACAAGGTGATAGAATCAAAAGTGAAACCATTAAGAGATCGCAGCACATGAGAACACAGAAAAAAGCGAGGAAGGAAGAGAAATCGGAGGAAAGGAAGTCAAAAGCTGAATCTTTTGAAATGGAATTTTAGAACTTGGCAGGTTTAGGCTAAACGGGTATCGCCATTGAGTTTTTCTTCACTAAAATTAGATTTTTTTTCTTCACTCCACAGCAAAGGAATTTCAATGAAGTTATCAAACAGGATTACAAAATTGAAAATGTCTTCAAGCCAACACTTTCCCTCACCTCTTTTCTGGATCTAACCATCTCTCTAGACCTGCATGAAATCCCAGCCCATGGTGTCTATTTCACTTGGTCCAATAAGAAATCCCCCCCGCAGCTCGTCAAAGAAATGATAGACCATCTGTTCGGCTGTCCCTTGCGGGTTGCATTACACCTAAATGCCAAACTAAAAACCATCCCTACTTTTGGATCAGACTATAACCCCATTCTTCTAACCTCTGAATCTTCAGTACTTAATGGAAGAAAACTATTCCATTTTCAAAATGCTTGGTATCAGCATCCAAATTTTAGTTCTGTGGTCCACGATGCCTGGATCAATATGGGATCAACCTCTATGGAATCCAAATTTGCTAACCTTTCCAGACTCTTACAACACTGGAACAGGACCTCTTTTGCCAGCATAGACAACCTATTTGAAAATTTCTCGACAGAAATTGATGCTCTAGAATCTTCTTCTAGCCCGGATCATGAGCTTATTGCTTCTAAATACTCATGTCTACGATGGGCTTTTCAAGCAAAATAATCATTTTGGTTCCAAAAGTTTAGACAAAAGAAAATCTCTGATGGTGAAAGAAATACAAGATACTACCACCTAGCATCTAAGATTCACTGTCACAAGAGAAAAATTGATGCCCTAAAACACAATGGAGTTGTTATCAATAACCCAAGAGAGATTGTTGATGCGTTTGCCACCTTTATGAAGGATCTCTACTCTTCTACGGGTCCCCAAGATCCACTTTTCGTTGAAGGCATTTTCCCACCACTACCCCACCCTTTGGGCTTTCTGAAACTCCATCATTGGATGAAATTAGAACCGCATAATTTTCGATGGAACCAAACAAAGCTCCCAGCGTTGATGGTTTCAATGCACTCTTTTATCAGAAATATTGGAATCTTGTCAATAGTGAGCTCTTTGACTTTGTGAAAAAATTCTTCACCTCCCTTTCCTTTCCCTTTGGAGTCAATCACACCCTACTTTGCTTCATTCTAAAAAAAAACAACCTAAATCCGTGTTTAATTTCTGACCTATCAGTCTTTGTATTGTCAGTTATAAGATCTTAACAAAAATTCTAGCTAAAACTGTCTCAAACCTCTTCTCACAAGTGTAATATCCCCTTGTCAATGAGCCTTTGTGCCTTATAGGCAAATCACTGACAACATCATGATGGCTTAAGAGATTTTTCACTTTATGAACAAGAAAGGGAAAGGTTGGCTAGCTACATTGCCCCAAAACTTGACCTGCCAAAGGCATAGGGTTTAATGGAATATAATCACTAAGCTCTTTGAACTATGGGGTTTCAATGCACATTGGTGCAACATGATTCATACTATCATATGTTTCGCTTCCTTCTCAATAAAGCTAAATGGAAGCCCCTATTTGTGGTTTATTGGAAATAGAGGACTAAGACAGGGGTGTCCACTAAGCCCCTATCTCTTTCTCATTGTAATGGAGGTCCTATCTAGACTTCTTTCAGAATACAAGAGACTATATATGTTTGATGGTATTAAAATTGCCAAAAGAGTCTCATATATCTCCCATCTCTTCTTTGCAGATGACACTTTCCTTTTTTGTCGAGCTGAAAAAGAAGATGTGTTGACAATAAAAGTTGCTGTAGAACTCTTCTCAGATATCACGGGCCAACAAATTAACTTTAAGAAGAGTCGAGCTTTTTTCTCAAAAAATGTGGAACAAGGGAAAAAGAATGATGTCTTGTCCATTTTGGGTATAGCGAAAATGAATAAAAGTGCAATCTATCTTGGTACAAACTTATTCCATGGAAGAAACAACACAAAAAATCTATAGTTTCTTCTCACAAAAATTAACAATAGAAAGCTGCAACCCTATCATAAGCAGGAAAAATGGTACTGATGAAAGTTGTCCTTCAACCATAGTCACTTTATCACATGCAATGCTTCTGCTTCCCAAAAACCCTTCGTAGAAAATTGGACTCGATATGTCAGTGGTTCTGGCTTAGTAAACCACAAAAACTAACTTGATTACTCTCATCTCCTGGGATAGGTGCTGCAAACCGAAAAAAGATGGAGGTTTGGACTTCAAAATAATGGAAGATATAAACTGTGCTCTATCAATAAAACAAGGTTGGAGAATGATAAAAAATTTAGACTCCGTTTGGGTGAAGCTCTTGAAAGCAAGATATTTCCCTAACACTTTACCTTTCGATCCAAAAGTAAAGAAGAAGAGAGGATCCTGGACTTGGAATAGTATATGCAGTATACTACCTATGCTCCAAACCATGATCCTAAGAAATTTTGGAAATGGCAGAACCACATCTATTTTGTTTGACCCTTGGGTCAGAACAACCCCAAACCACACAGTGGGTCAACCAAACTTTCAAGTTTTCTCTATTAAAGCAACAATGGAAGAAGTAATTACTTCTAAAAGGCAACAAAGCAAGGAGTATCTTCTCAACTCTAACCTCTCTAATTCTACTTCTCAATCTCTTTTTTTTTTTAAATTCCTTCATCAGCACTGTCCACTTGTCTCAAGCCCCTAATGAATGGTCACCTTTAATATCAACATATGGTGAACTCTCTGTTAAAAAAGCAGGAAAAGCCTCGGCAAAATTAAAGAACCACAATACACAGAATGTTTACTTAAGATGGTAGAAGTTCTTTTGGAAATTGCCACTTCATCCTAAGTTTAAAAACTCTTTTTGGAGTCTCATGAAAGCAGGGCTCCCTATTAAGACGATCCTTTCCAAATGGACGAAAATCGACCCAGTCTGCAAACTTTGTGGTGCTTCTAATGAATCAGCCTAGCATATCTTCCTTTCTTGTGAATGGACAAAGAGGATTTGGGCGGTACAACCTTTAGGACTTTAGACGGAGTTCATCTCCTATAACTCCTTCCTCCAACTATGCAACTCTTTTCTTTTAAACTTAAACTTGGATACACAATCTAAGAAATGAATTTTTTTTTTTTTTCTTTTCTTCCTATTTTCATAATAACTTGCTATTTTATGGATTGCAAGAAACTTTAAGGTCTATAACAATAATGAACATAACCCCACTACAATGCTGAATAACGTAAACAACTGGATAACTGACTTACATCTATACCATAAGTTTACTACACACAGTACAAATTCTGAAGCAAATCACATACATAGCACAAATTCATGCATATGTGACTATGTAAAGTCTTTTTGCTCACCCACTTTATTGTGTGCAGGGCTGCATAATGAACTTCTAAACAAGATAGATTGGAGTGTGGGACTTTTTTGGAATGGAAAATTTCTTTTGTAAGCACAGGGAAAATAGAAGTTGGATCAATGAAGGAGGCAATAGTGCGAGGCATTCTATAAGAATTGAGCAAAGCGAAGGAACTAGGAGTACAAATCAAAGAGATCTGGTGCCACGACAAAGAATACCTAGCCATGCTCAAAGACAACAACCATAGCATATGGCCTCTAAATTTGATAACCCTTGTGGTTGAACTTCAAGGAATCACTAAGAACTTCAAACTATGTGATATCCAATCCCACCCTCTAGAAAAATGGTTATTAGAACTAATTCCACCTAATTTTGTTGAGAGCAATATAGATCTCTCTAGCCTTAAGTGTAGTTGTAAAAAAAATGATCCAAATTCTTTAGCAGTTCTAATTTACTCGAGAACAAGTGTTTCCAAAGGAAACGTGTTTTAAGGGTTTCGATTTTCGGTCCAAAACAAATGAAACCCCATACAATACTCTGGTCACTTTTTTTTTCCACTTCTCATTTTGTCCATGAAAATCATCAATTTTTTATCTAATCTATAGACTAAAGAGTGGTTAACTATTTATGTTTAACCAAGAGCACTCTGACCAGTACCACTCAATCACTAGGACTACATAGATTATGAGTGAGAAAGGTTCATACATTTGGAACAGCATCACTCGTATTCTACCCATTCTCAAGACTATGGTGGTCTGAAAGGTTGGGAATGGGCGAAGAACTTCATTTTGGTTCAATCCCTGGAACCCTTCTCTGTAAAGCAACATCTCTTTGCACCAAGATTTCTCTATTTGGCCAAGAAATGCAACAATGGCTCTTGTGGTAGGAGACCTTCAAGCACTTAACATGGAGTTATGTAGTACCCCCTGATACCTCTATTCCTCTTATTACTATTCCAAATTTAATCTCTAATCAATTTGACTTTTGGTTCTCTCTGCTTTCTTCAACAGGTAGCTTCTCCACAAAATTGGCAGCTCGTGCCTTATTAAGACAAAAAATCCCGACTTTAAGGAATGAGTTTTTGGAATGGTGGAAATACTTATAGGAATTTGCATTTACCCCAAGTTTAAATTATTTCTATGGAGACCTTTGAATGCATGATTGTCAATTCAAGATACTTTATCTCAATAGATACAGCAGCCGAGGAATTGTCTATTGTGTAACGAAGAAAGAGAAACAACGTGGCATGTATTTATATCATGCAACTGGACAAAGAGAATTCATGTAGCAAGACCACTTAGGCTGAGGACAAAGAATTGGCACTATCAATCCCTACTACATCTTTGCAAGGCGTTTCACCTACTCACCAAATGGATAAGCAATCCAAAACCTGGTTTATGTCTGTGTTTATAATTACTTGTTACTTTATATGGAAGGAGAGAAATCTTGCCCTCTTCAAAAAAAACTCAATTAAATCCTACCAATTTTTTAGGGCAAATCTCAAAATGGATTTTGGATTTACAACTCTAACCATTAACAACTAAACCTATAGGCCCTCAATAAGAATAGATTGCAACTTGTAGACAACATAGAGTCATAGACCCATTTTTGTATGAATTACACTAATCATCTGATATTGTTGTGTGCACTGTGCAGGGATATATAACGAATGGATAGGCAGTGCAAGATTGAGCATGGGTATATATAAGGATGGTCATATCCAATACTGTAGGTATGTCAGACTAGCTAGTACAGATGCGGTGGAGGCGATTTTGGTGGCAATCCAAAAAGGGTTGGACAAAGTAAGAGCACTAGATCTAGAGATCAGGGAAATATGGAGCAACAACCCAGATCTTTTGACACTTCTGCCTAAACCCGGCAAACCTTGATCAATTAGTAATATTAATACTTTGGCTGTAGTTGCTGAAGCAACAAAACAAACTAACTACTCTATGTTTAAGTCCCCCATGCTCCAAGAAATTTATGCTAGTCTAGCTCAGGATGCTCTCATATGTAACTGTTTTTAAGTAATGCTTTTGCTTTCTCATCAAAAAAGAGAAAGAAATTCACTAGGACTACACCTCCCCAAAAAAGTTAAAAAAACTACTAGATGGGCCAGTTCTGGTTCCCAGCTGAATAATTGCAATGCCATTAATAATTTCGGTCCAAAATTGACCACCCTAAATTTATAGCTTTATAGGGAATGAGCCTCCAAGCCAGAGTTCTGTCTTATTAAAGTTCCATGACTACAAACAAAGCTGCAAGAGAAATTTTAGCAATGTAAGCACAGGGAGACGGAGACAAATTGGGATTACTCTCATCAACTCAAATAATAATAATAATAATAATAAAAACCTGTACCCCAAAAAATAAGAAAAACCACTGAATAGAAGTCACAAAGAACTCAACCTAAAACCAGAGGAGAAAACTTTTGGAAATTTAACATTTCTGGAAAGATCATCAATTTGCTTGTTTACAAGGTTCGGCATGCAATCATGAATAAACCCTACCGAGGATTGCAAATCATTTGGTATTGCACATTTGGATTACAAAATAACAAGTTAGAATGGCAATGGACAATCTGATCAGCTAGAAAAGCAGAGTTTTAATGATGACCCAGAAAACAACACTGGTGGCAACCTCTACAAGCTAAATAGAAGTATAAAAGTTCTCTAGAATCAAAAGCATGAACTCTTACAAGGGTTCCGGAAACGGCAAACAAAAAAAAAACACACACATACACATTGCAGATGATCACTGCACCAAACTTCACGAAAGAAAAAGAATCAACTTTATCAAGCAAATTATAGTAAGTCCCTACTATTCTCCATAAAATGAAATCACTTTTCTTCTACTGAAATCTTCAAATGAATGATTGGGGGTGTTAAAGGTATAAAGTGATTGGATGGCTAATATGAACATATTATGTTACCAGACACTGGAGATGGTGGACTACAAAATCTATACATTAAAAGCATACTCCATCGCTCCTTTTGTTGTCTTAGATTTTTCTGGACCAATTCTTCAAATCTCTGGTTTGTAATCTCTCTCTTGAGAGCATTTTTTTTATGTTGAGGCCCTAACAATTTTCTCGTAGCATCAAAGATAATATTACCTCATTAGTGCCTTCTTTTTTAAGATTGACAATTATGCCAAAGTGATTTCCACCAAACCAACTGGGAATCCATGGGTCATGCTGATCCAACCAAGCACATGAACACTAGATGCAAGAACAGATTGCAGATAAAGAAATAAAATGAAGATAATGTTGAATAGGTTTGAGATAATCAGAGATACCTCATTCAAGGCCATTTCAGTAGTAAACATGCCATGTCCAACTCACACACAATTGCAGTTGCTTTTTAATTTCACAAACCTCCCTCACATGGATATCACTCTAATGCATCACTGCAACAAAAACATTGCTTTTCCTTGGTGGTCAGCATATGGCCAAGTTGGATAATAAATATGACAAGAAAATGGCAAACCTTCAGTCAAAACTGTGAACTTAAAAGGTTCAGTTATGGATGTGGCTCAGAGGATGGAGATCTATCCTTTCTTTTACCAGTTCGGGAAACAGTACTACAATTTGGGATTGGGCAACAATCTCTACCCTTCTCAGTTGTAACATCCCCCAATTTGTAGGAGTTAGATTTGGTTTGGTCATACTTGGGTCTTTCACTTTCAGAGACCTCCAAGTTCAATAATATTTCATCAGAAAGTTCACAAGATTTTGGCCTGGTAATGCAAAGCCAAGTTCTTGATGCTTCATCATTGCATACCCCTTCTACAGGCACATGCCACGAACCCTTCTCTGATTCCTGAAGACAAATAATAGCTCAAAAAATGTAAATCAAAGTTACATTTGACACCAACTAATTGAAAACATGGAATTGAGTCATCACAAAAAAAATACAGTATCCCCCCATGGAACTGGGTTATCACAAAATAAATAATCTCCCCACAGATCAACCCTTTCCCAGAGTCTCTTGTCGCTTTATTTGGTTCATAAAAAGAGAAGCTCCAAAAAACTGAAAGGTAGAAAGCATAACAGCATTCTAACTCCAGCAACCATAGGTTAGAATGGAAACTAAAGCAGTGACTGGAAAATGATCATACATATTACCGAAAACTACTTTTACACCCCTGAATTCACCCCCTGCATTTTCTCAAATTGCCAATTGAACTGTATAGTTTGCATAATTTTATATGCTAACAGACACTTGATAACTGCTGATAAGGCATCTGTGCATTTTTTTTCAAATACCCAAACTAACCCTGAGAAGTATGTTATCAATATGTTACCAATGCGCAGCATGGTCCGAATCTTCAACGCTGATTCAAACCATTACCCCACCCCCTCCTCTGCAATGGTTGAAGAAAATTCATAGAATGTCGGTTCCTCTTCGAGCTTGTTTGACTGCATTTTCAGGTCCAGCATAATTCTGGAACCTCGTTTCATTGTCAAATCCTAGATATGGATAATCAGGCACTGTTATGCAAAATTTCCACAATTTTTCCTGCTCTTCAAGTTTGATTTGCTGGCTGGTTCAGAGCTTTAAGAAGGCTTAAGTTATTTATTCTCCAACCAGGTTTTAACCTGAGATAAGCATCTCTGGAGCTGCAGTTGGGGCCCCTTTTTAACTACCACCAGTATTATATTTTTGAAGGTTCTGTTAGCTCATCCATTTTCAATTGGCTTTTCCCATCATTGTAAATGTTGCAAAACTTGCACCCCTATATGGAACAATTGATTTTGCCTCTTGGGTTTTGGAGCATCTTTCAACAACCCATCTCTTTAGAACAAGGGAAGAAAAAAAAAAAAAAGAGAGGAGGGGGAAAAAGGGGGGGGGGGGGGGGGGGGGGGGGGGGGGGGGGGGGGGCGGGGGGGGGGGGGGGGGGGTGGGGGGGGGGGGGGGGAGGGGGGGGGGGGGGGGAGGGAAAAAAAAAAAAAAAAAAAAAAGGCCGTTTTTTTTTTTTTTTTAAAAAAAAAAAAAATATTTTCTAAAAAAAAAAAAAAAAAAAAAAAAATAATTTTTTTTTTTGCCTCCCCCCCCCCCCCCACAAAAAAAATTAAACCTCCCCTTCCAATAAAAAAGGGAAAAAAAAGGGAAAAGGAATATAAAAATTTTTATTGAAGGAAAGAAAAAAAAAAAATAATAAAAAAAAAAAAAAAAAAAACAAAAAAAAAAGGGGGGGGGGGGGGGGGGGGGTGTGGTGCCCCCAAAGATAATCCTTATCTCAACTGAATTTGTATTAGTAATGAGTAGGGTCGAACCACGAGATTGGTGAAGATTTATTCTTTGATAAAAATTGGGGGTTTTGAATCAACAAATTAAATAAAAATTAACGAATGCGAGTTAACAAGAAAATTAGAATAATAAAGACTTTCGATCAAGATTCAACTTCGAATTGATTATCTCAATTGACATTGACTTAAAAATAAAAACTTTAATTTCGGGTAGATTGGTTATGGTCATTGAGGATCGCCTCAACAACCAATCTTTCCCTACTTTATTGATAACCTCGGATCTGTCCTTTGAGTTATTCCCTAATTAATAAACATAACCTTCGGATCTGTCCTTTGAGTTATGTCTATTAATCGCATTAAAAATTAAAGACCCAATCCCTAGTCAATAAACCGGAAAAGCCTTGTTTATTTAAACTAGGATATACATTCTCATAGCAAACTCTCCAGGGCATTGATTACCCATTCGAGAATGCTATTTGTCACTTATATAAGAATTGATCGAGTATTGTATTAATCATAAAACAACAGGCCTCTTGTCTAAGGATTAATATAATAACATAATAAATATAGAAAATGCATAAATACCGAGAATTAAAGAAAAGCGATAATCCAAGTCTCACAATTGGTGAAAATCAAACTTCCATTAATCTTGATCGAAAGCTAGAATTAGCTAGACATGGAAAATAAAAACAAAGCAATGAAAATAGAAAACATTGTGCCGTTCTTCCTCGGAATTGTGGCTTCCTCTTGTTGTAGCTTGTGTCTCGGTCTCCGAAAATGGTTCCTTCTTATAGAGGATTCCCGCCAACGCATTCTTTCCAAATCGTTATTTCCATCGTTCGCTTTGGCAATGCAATTCTTCCCAATTCAGTTGTTTCTTTCTTCATATTTGCCAATGCAATGGTTTCCAATTTAGTCACTTCAATTCAGCTTCTTCCTAGATGTCCGATCGAGGAGAGAACGAAATATTTGCTTGCTGAATTAGACTTTTACGAAAATCCTTCCGATTTGGGCAAGATCAAACCTCTAGCTTTGGACATAATCAAATCTTCCATCTTAATTTGGGTGTGATTCTTTGATTTGATTTAAAATGTGCCAATATGGTTCTAACCATTCTTTTTATAGATTTGATATCCGAATGCTATAACGTCCATATCCAAATAAAACAACCAATTAGTCTCATTAAAATATAAAGGATTTGATATAATATTAATGCAATTAAATGACCTATCAAATTCCCCCACACTTAAACCATTGCTTGCCCTCAAGCATTATTTTAAAATTCTTTTTTTCTAAGATTTAAAAATATATTGAATTTCAACTAAGATTCAACAATTTCAACTAAACTTTATCAATCGACATGAATGAACTAGTTTCAATAAATCATCGATTCAAGATGCATCAAGATCCAATACCTCTCATTTGGATTCACCTATACACTCGGGTTTAAGGGTAACAAAGTCACCAAATCAATCACGGAGGATAATTACCATATGCTTGTAAAGAAATCACACCTCCACCACTAAGCATTGAATTAAACACATACATCCAAAGGTCTTTAATAGGTTGTAATGAGGCTTTAGGTAGGGTATGGAAAAAACAAGGAAACTGGGATAAAATGAAATCAAAGGAATGAGTTGAATCACAATAATATGTCATAATTTTTTTTTTTTTTTTTTTCAGGTTCTCAAAAACTTATAGAAGCCATAAAGCAAAAAGGCAACACAGTATGACTAGAAAATAAAGTATGTCGCTCAATGATATTATTTTCCAAACAACTGATTCTCTCCTCCCTTTTTTTTTTTTTTTTCGAGCAACTGATTCTTTTCATTTTTTTCCTTCTCTAAATGCAGCCACCTTTTTTTTTTTTTTTGCAATGCACTTTAAGTAAAAGATGCATTAAGTTTGACAGGACTTGCCTTTCCTTCTCGTATTAATTGATATTTCAATCGAACCAACCATCCTT
Source organism: Hakea prostrata (assembly GCF_041222555.1). NCBI lineage: Eukaryota > Viridiplantae > Streptophyta > Magnoliopsida > Proteales > Proteaceae > Hakea > Hakea prostrata. The sequence goes on from NC_142602.1 coordinate 61,713,214, forward strand.
CGATTTGGGTTCAATGAAAAGAACAAAAAGGTTAATGAGGTTTATACAGTGGTATATTATCAAAAGAAAAGGTCAAGGCTCAAAGTGGGCTCCTAGAGGTAATAATCAAGGATAGGCTATCAAAAGAAAGCTAAAAAGTGGTAAACCTAGGTGCCCTTGTCATTTGTATGTATTTAATCCAATTATATGATTTCAGCATGCAAAACTAAACAAGTTCTAGAAGTATCCAACCATAAGAGATTATCACTCAATCAAAAAATCGGAGCAAAACTAATGATATATGCTCTTAGGCTCAAAATCTCACAAAAATTGTTTGTGTATATGAATCTTTAGCATCTTTTCCTCTAAATCAGAAATTAAAACAATCTTTCATTAGCATGTGATTTTAAAGAATTTAATTGATCATGATTCATCAAAATTGAATTCAACCTGTAAATATTGGTCATGCATTCCATTGAACTCATAGAAAATGAAACATCATTAAAAAGAATTTCAGAAAATTTCACCCACAAAAAGTATAAATATGTTATCCCCTCCCCCACACTTAAATGTAACAATGTCCCCATTGTAATAGAAATAAGAGAATCTAGGAATACTCCCCTCATATATAGAACAGTGGACTGAAGCTGAGCAATCAAGCGAAAGGCGAAGAGTGAAAAAAAAACTGGTTGTCAGAAAAGAAAAAAATTAAATTAAGATTTCTAACAATAAAAAAAATAAAAAAAATAAAAATTTTAAAGTAAAGAAAATTGGGTTGCCTCCCAATAGCGCCTTCATTTAACGTCTTTGGCTAGACCTGGTTCATTTTCATTCCTTGTATTCGGAATACAAAGCTCAATTTCAACATTATGCACTTGAAAACCTTCATAAAAAGGTTTTAACCGATGACCATTAACCTTGAAAATTTTATCAGCCTCAAAACTTTGGATTTCAACCGCACCATGAGAGAAGACATTAGTAACGACAAAAGGTCCTAACCATCTAGAACGCAGTTTTCCGGAAACAATTTCAATCTAGATTGGTAGAGCAAAACTTTTTGACCAATTGTAAAATTCTTACCTCGCAATTGCTGATCATGGAAAGCCTTTTTTTATCCTTGTAAATCATTGAACTCTCATAGGCTCGTTGAATTTCTTCCAACCTTGTAATGAAGCTGTTGTTCTCCAACTTTGTCCATTTCCATATTGCATTGTTAACAGCCCAAAATGCCCTATGCTCCATCTCGACAGAAGATGACAAGCTTTCCCAAACACTAAACGGTAAGGAGACATACCATAGGTGTTTTGTAGGTGTCCGATAGGCCCACAATGCATCATTAAGTCTTAAACTCCAATCTTTTCGATTTGGATTTACCGTTTCTCAAGAATGGACTTGACTTCTGGTTTGACACCTCAGCTTGCCCACTTGTTTGTGGATGGTATGCAGTGGAAACACGATGAGTGACATTATACTTGCGGAACAATGCTTCAATCACTTTATTGCAGAAATGAGTGCCTCTATCACTAATCATTGCCTTGTGTGCAAATCGACAAAAATCGTGACTTGACAAAATCTACAACCACTTTAGAATCATTAGTTCGGGTAGCTTTAGCCTCCACCCATTTAGAGACATAATCCACAGCAAGAATTATATAAAAATTACCAAAAGAATTAGGAAAAGGACCCATGAAATCTATACCCCAGACATCAAAAATTTCACAAATAAGTATAGGGATAAGGGGTAATTGATCTCTATGTCCTAAGTTCCCAGCTTTTTGACAACGCTCACATGATTTACAAAACCTATATGCATCATGAAACAAATTTGGCCAATATAACCCACATTCTAGAACTTTTGAGCCGTCTTTTTGGACCAAAATGTCCACCACAAGCATATGAATGACAGAATTGTAAGATGGATGATATTTCTTGTTGATGGACACATCTCGAATAATTAAATCCAACAATGCTTCCAAAGGTAAGGATCGTCCACACATAATATTTGGCATCACTTTTTATTTTATCTTTTTGAGCTCTAGATAAATCCTTAGGTAGAGTTTTAGTAACTAAATAGTTAACTATATCGCAACAAGGAACCTCATTAAGGAAAAAGAGATGTCATCTGGGAAATTGTCTTGTAGTGGAGATGAGTCTTCACTTGAAATCAATCTACTCAAGTGGTCGGCAACTAAATTTTCTGACCTTTCTTTCACGGATCTCCAAGTCAAATTCTTGTAACAAAGTATCCAACGGATCAGCCTCGGTTTTGTTTTCTTTGAAAACAAATATTTGAGCTGCATGATCGAGTAAATAAAATTTTAGTACCCAATAAATAAGAACAATTTTTCTAAAGCAAATACAATAGCTAAAAGTTCTTTTTCCGTTGTTGAATAATTGCATTGTGCACTGTCAAGAGTTCTTGAAGCATAATAAATGACGTGAGACTCTCTTCCAAATTTTTGTCCAAGAACAGCTCCTATTGCATAGTTACTCGTACACATGATTTCAAAAGGGTGGTTCCAATCTGGTGATTTGATGATGGGGGCTGAAATCAACTTGTCTTTTAAAATGTCAAAAGCTTCCTTGCACGTTTATCAAAGTCAAATGCACATCCTTTTGCAATAGTCGCACAAAGGTTGTGTGATTTTGGAGAAGTTCTTGATAAAGCGACGATAAAATCTGATGCCCCAAAAAAGAACGAATCTCCCGTAGACAGGATAAGGCAATGATTTTATAATATCAATTTTTGACTTATCACCTCATACCTTTTGAAAACGATATGTCCAAGAATAAGTCCTTGATCTACCATAAAGTGACATTTTTCATAATTCAAAACAAGATTAGCTTCTATACATCTCTGCAGCACTTTTGTTAGGTTAGTTAGACATATATCAAAAGAATCACCATAGACGTAAAATCATCCATAAACACTTCTATGATGTTTTCAACATACTCGTAAAAATACTAACCATACATCTCTGAATGTACAGGCATTGCAAAGTCCAAATGGCATCCGCGTAAGCAAAAGTACCAAAGGACATGTAAATGTGGTTTTTCTTGATCATCTGGTGCAACGAACTTGATGAAAACCTGAAAAGCCATCCAAACAACAATAATGAGATTTTCCCGCTAACCGTTCAAGCATTTGATCAATAAATGGGAGAGGAAAATGATCCTTCCTAGTTGATGCATTCAATTTACGATAATCTATACAAACTCTCCATCCATTCGGATTCGAGTGGGCACCAACTCACCATTTTCATTTTGAATCACAGTGATGCCGTTTTCTTTGAACTACCCGAACTGGACTTACCCATTTGCTATCCGAGATTGGATAGATCATACCGCATCAAGGAGTTTTAAAATTTCCTTTTTCACTACCTCCATCATAGGTGGGTTCAAACGGCTTGAGGTTGCCTAGAAGGTTTACAATTCTCTTCAAGCATGATTTTGTGCATACATGTTGAGGGACTTAAACCTTTTATGTCCGCTATGGTCCATCCCATAGCCTCTTTATATTCCCGAAGCACTCTAAGCAACTCTCTTCTTCTAATGCATTCAGTTTACTTGAAATAATTACGGGGAGACTTTTATTATCACCCAAGAATGCATATTTTAAATGATCGGCAATGTTTTGAGTTCCAACTTGGGGGCCTGCACAATAGAGGGTAAAAGTTTTGTGTTAGAAATAGGAAGATTAGCAAAAAGAACATCAACCCTCATAGGTCTAAGTGACTCTAATTCAAAAATAGTATTTTGCAATTCATCCTCTATTGCAAACTCTTCTTTTGCAAGCTGCACTTTTTCAAGAGTTAAACCATTACTAAGTGCAATTTTTAACTTGTCTTCATCACAAAAATTAAATATTTTTTGAGCTAGAGTGTCAATGGCATCAAAAGCATAAACAGATATACATCATTAGGATATCTCATGGAAGCATAGATATTAAATTTAATGATCTCGCCATCAAACTCCATTGTTAATGTTCCATCATGCAAATCGATTTTAGTTCTAGCGTTTTCAAGAAAGGTCTCCCCAATAAAATCAAACTTGAATTAGGAGAATAGTCTTCTTCCATATCAAGTACATAAAAATCTGAGGAAAAACTAATCCATTTACTTGAACTAAAACATCTTCTAACACTCCTTCAGGATAAACATTTGATCTATCAGCCAATTGAATTATTACGCAGATTCTTTAAAGGTCCAACATTCAAAGATTTATAAACTGATAAAGGCATAACATTAATAGAAGCACCCAAATCACACATGGCCTTCTCAACTTTCATATTACCTATTTTACAAGGAATGACAAACATACCGGATCTTTGCACTTTGAAGGTAATTTCTTTTGTAACACGAGACATTCTCCCCCACACTTATTTTCTCATTGCCTTGCAACTTTCTCTTATTAGTACATAATTCCTTAAGAAATTTCGCATAGCGAGGAATTTGTTTGATAGCATCAATTAAAGGAATATTTACCTCAACTTTGCGAAATGTCTCAAGAATTTCTTTTTCCTCTTCAAGTTTTTTTGATTGAGAAAGTCTTGTTGGAAAAGGAGGGGGTGTTACCTTAGGACTTACATGTTGTACAGGAGGTGTTACTTCTTTTTCTGTCTCCTCTCTTAAATTTGAATGATAAGCAATGGGTCCTTCTAACTCTTTGCCACTTCTCAATGTCATGGCACTCACATTTTGCTTTGGATTGATAATTGTTTGTGAGGGCAATTTTCCTTGATTCTCAAGCTTACTTACTGAAGATGCGAGTTGACTGATTTGACTCTCCAAGTTCGAATACTTGCTCTTGTATCCTGTTGGAATTGATGAGAACTAACAGCAAGAGATTCAACTAATTGTTCAAGAGACTTACCTTGCTTAGGAACTTGTTGATATTGTTGATCGGACTGCCTAGGCTGATATTGTTGTTGGAAATTGTTAGCTCTAGGCCCATAACTCGATTTGGGTGATCCTTCCATCCTGAATTGTATGTGTTTGAGTATGGATCATATCTTCTTTGTGGTGGACCTGGGAATCCTCCAACAATATTGGCATGTTCATGAGTCTCATCTTGAAGTGTTGGGCATGCATCTGTGGCATGATTTGTTTTGAAGCAAATACCACAAGCCTTCACTTGTTGGATATTTCCTACAACCAATTTTTCCACAAGAGAAGTTAGATTATCCAAACGTTGGTCAATGGAAGAGACACTTACCTCATTAACTTTTCTTGGTGGATCGTCCCGTCTAGTCCCAAATTGTTGAGTGTTGGCAGCCATATTAGAAATTAAATTTCTTGCCTCAGTAGGGGTTTTATGTACTAACGCACCTCCACTAGCAGCGTCAATCATATTCCTATCCATGTTAGATAACCCTTCATAAAAATATTGAATTAGAAGTTGGTCGAAATTTGATGTTGGGGACAACTAGCACACAATTGCTTAAATCTTTCCCAATATTCATGAAGAGTTTCTCCATGATATTGTCGGATCCCACATATATCTTTCCTTATAGTAGCAGCCCGCGAGGCAGAAAAAACTTTTCAAGAAACCGCCTTTTCATATCAATCCAGGTGGTTATTGAACCCGAAGGTAAGTAGTATAACCAATCTTTAGCTTTTTCGGACAAAGAAAATGGAAAGGCTCGTAACTTGATTTGTTCATCGGTTACACCATGTGGCCTCATTGTGGAGCACACCACATGGAACTCCTTGAGATGTTTATGAGGATCTTCACCTGCAAGACCACGGAAAGTGGGGAGTAAATGAATCAAACCAGATTTTAATTCAAAAGCAACCTCAATATTTGGATATTCAATACATAATGGTTGTTGGTTCAAATCTGGCATGGCTAAATCTTTTAAGGTCCTCTCATTAATATTATTAGCATCCATGATTTCTTCTTCAACCCCAAATAATCCAATTAAATCAATACTAGAAGATGAAGAAGATGATACTCCCTGAAAATGTTGTTTGGTTTCCTTCCTCAATCTACGGGCTGTTTTCTCAATCTCAGGATCAAATTGAAGTTCACCTGTACGAATGGATCGAGGCATAAAACAAACAACCAAGAATAAAAAAAAAAAAAATAAAACAAAGCAAAATGAATAAATCTAAAAGAACCAATCCCCAGCAACGGCGCCAAAATTTGATGGGTGTCGAATCCACCAAAGATAATCCTTATCTCAACTGAATTTGTATTAGTAATGAGTAGGGTCGAATCCACAGAGATTGGTGAAGATTTATTCTTTGATAAAAATTGGGGGGTTTTGAATCAACAAATTAAATAAAAATTAACGAATGCAGTAGTTAACAAGAAAATTAGAATAATAAAGACTTTCGATCAAGATTCAACTTCAGAATTGATTATCTCAATTGATCATTGACTTAAAAAATAAAAACTTTAATTTCGGGTAGATTGGTTATGGTCATTGAGGATCAGTCCTCTAACAACCAATCTTTCCCTACTTTATTGATAACCTTCGGATCTGTCCTTTGAGTTATTCCCTAATTAATAAACATAACCTTCGGATCTGTCCTTTGAGTTATGTCTATTAATCGCATTAAAAATTAAAAGACCCAATCCCTAGTCAATAAACCCGGAAAAAGCCTTGTTTATTTAAACTAGGATATACATTCTCATAGCAAACTCTCCAGGGCATTGATTACCCATTCGAGAATGCTATTTGTCACTTATATAAGAATTGACTGAGTATTGTATTAATCATAAAACAACAGGCCTCTTGTCTAAGGATTAATATAATAACATAATAAATATAGAAAATGCATAAATACCTGAGAATTAAAGAAAACTGATAATCCGAAGTCTCACAATTGGTGAAAATCAAACTTCCATTAATCTTGATCGAAAGCTAGAATTAGCTAGACATGGAAAATAAAAACAAAGCAATGAAAATAGAAAACATTGTGCCGTTCTTCCTCAGAATTGTGGCTTCCTCTTGTTGTAGCTTGTGTGTCTGGTCTCTGAAAATGAGTTCCTTCTTATAGAGGATTCCTGCCAATTCTGCATTCTTTCCAAATCTGTTATTTCCATCGTTCGCTTTGGCAATGCAATTCTTCCCAATTCAGTTGTTTCCTTTCTTCATATTTGCCAATGCAATGGTTTCCAATTTAGTCACTTTCCAATTCAGCTTCTTCCTTACATGTCTGATCGTAGGAGAGAACGAAATATTTGCTTGCTGAATTAAGACTTTTTACGAAAATCCTTCTGATTTGGGCAAGATCAAACCTCTAGCTTTGGACATAATCAAATCTTCCATCTTAATTTGGGTGTGATTCTTTGATTTGATTTAAAAATGTGCCAATATGGTTCTAACCATTCTTTTTATAGATTTGATATCCGAATGCTATAATCTGTCCATATCCAAATAAAACAACCAATTAGTCTCATTAAAATATAAAGGATTTGATATAATATTAATGCAATTAAATGACCTATCAATAGCAATTTAAGAGAGTAAGGATTTGTCAGAAAAGGGAAAAGGGGGGGGGGGGGAAAAATTTTCAAAAAAAAAAAAAAAAGAAGAGAGGGGGGGGGGGGGTGTGGGGGGGGAGAAAAAAAACAACAAATACCTAAAAAAAAAAAAATAGAGGGGGGGGGGGGGGGGGGGAGGAAGAAAAAAAAAAAAAAAAAAAAAAGAAGAGGAGGGGGGGGGGGGAGGAAGGAGGGGGGGGGGGGGGGGGGGGGGAGGAGGGGGGGGGGGGGGGGGGGGGGGGGGGGGGGGGGGGGGGGGGAGAGAAGAGAGGAAAGAAAAAAAAAAAAAAAAAAAAAAAAAAAAAACAAAAAAACAAAAAAAAAAAAAGAAAAGAGAGGGGGGGGGGGGGGGGGGGGGGGTTGGAAAGGAGGGGAGGGAGGAGGAGGAGGGGGGAGGGGGAGGGGGGGGGGGGGGGGGGGGGGGGGGGGGGTAGATGGTATGCTGAAGGTGACGATAAAGATTTTTGTACCATAGTGACATATACCAATAACCATGGTTCAGACTTCAGAATCTTGGTCTCGAGGCTGGTTTCAACCAGCAAGAAACCGAGATCTGGCAGACACCGCGGAAAACCTGGCCAAAACCAGGGAATTTTCCCAGAAAATTTTGACGATTAATGTCTTGCTATATTTCTCTGTCGTGAGACCCTGTTATGAGCTAAGCTCCCTCCAAGCTTTATATTGTTAACTCAGTTTGAGTATTTTCACATCTAATGGTTCTAGTCTCCTCGGTCAATAAAGTGGGGAAGAGTTGGCAAAGCACTAATTTATCGTCCCAACCAGCACATGGATCTGGTGACCTTTGCTAATGCATATTGGGTAGGTTCTGCCAGTGACCGACGATCTACTACAGGTTGTCGTATGTTTATTGGAAAGAACTTAGTCACATGGCATAATTAAAAGCAAACTGCTGTTGCCCAGTCCAGTGCTGAAGCTAAGTACAAAGCCATGACCGTATATCGTAGAATTGACATGGCTACGGTTATTACTTCATGAACTGGGATTTCTAATAGATTCTCCAATGAATTGTACTTTGACAATCAACCTGCCACTTGTATTGCTAGTAATCCAGTGTTCCATGAGCACACCAAACATATAGAGGTAGATTGTCATTTTGTCAAAAAATTTCTAATGAAGAAACTCCCTTCATGTCCTCTTCTGACCATTATTGTGTATGTTTACCAATGCGTGTTTGTTCCTAGTTTTTGTTCTAATTTTACCATGCTGAGCATGAGTGATTTGTATACTCCAGCCTGAGAGGGAGTGTTAAAATCCTACGCAAGTTAAAGGTAGTTTAGACCCTATATTTTATTTTTGTTTTTAGGGTTGTTTATATTATTTACTTGTGTAAGTCCGCCGCCAATTACTAAGGGCAGCAGTGTCTTTTTACTGTTACAATTTGAGTTATAAAGCAATTGAGCCTGCGTTTAGAGAAAACAATCTAATCACAGGCCCTCTTTCAAGCCTTTAACTTCTTCTCTTGTTTCTCTTCTCTGTTCTTCTGTTCTTGGGTTAGTTACGGGGTCTCAGTTTATAACAATAGTTTTGACCTAAAAACCTTTCTTGACCTCACCAAATTTACCAATTCATCTGGCACCTGGGGTGCTTCTAGTCAGTCTCCTAGCAATGTACCACTAATTTATTTTATGCACACAAAAGTTCCAATTTGTGAAGCTTATATGCCTCTCTCTGGTGCATGTTGTCAAGTAACAGAGATTGTAACTTAAAACTTTACCTGAATGACTACAGAATACAAAGACGGCATGTGAAGTTTTAGGTTAGATTTAACAAAAGTGTACCGGACCTGCAAAATAGGACAAAATACAAGTTCAATTAGAATAAAGAAACTACATGAACATGACAAAGATACAACAAGAAAATGGTGATGGGCAATTGAGGCAGAAAAACAAGAAAAAAAATCAAGATGCAAATCAAATCAGTTCAATGAAGTAGAAACATGCCTGATGTCTATCTTTCCATTTAAGAAAGAAGTTTCTGCCTAGAAGTGCAAAAATGTGATCTCTCATTTCATCATTTGTCACCAGCAAACACTTAAGCCTTACTGCTGCATAGAGCCAGTACCTAAATCACAAATAGATATATTAAAATCTAAAAACAAAACAAACATAAAAATAGGAAGGATCCATCAAACGGTTGCTAAATACAACAATGTCTGAAATTGCATTTATATTAAGATACAATATCATGATGTTTAAAGCACATTAACAGCACCAAGAAAATGTTTCATAAATCTTATATTCAGAAAACTCAATCAACACAACAAAAGAAGAGTAATTTGACCAAAAGAACAGTGTAAATCAGGTCTATAATACATGTGAATTTTTGAAGCCAATGGCGAGGAATGAAAAGGGAAGAGAAAAAAAGGCGCATGAATGAGCATGTTTACAGACTAATACCAATCATCATTGGAACCATTTGGAGTAGTGTACAATGCATTTCGAGCTTTCCATTCCTCAAGTAGCTTCTTATTGGAATGATTTTCCGAAAGAGCTCGAAAACGCTTGCTGTGCAAGATAACCAGCGGCAGTTTCTTTTCATCTCTTTGATACAGCTCTTGCAAGACAGCATCAATCTATTTCATCACAATTATGAGAAAATCAATATAAGGAAATGGATATTTTTGGAAGCATGTCAAGAGAGAACCAAACCTGAGGAAGGCTAAATTCACCATCTGCAAAGTTCTGTTTGTAAAGCGCAACATTTGCCCCATCCACTACAGCTTCATACTGACCGTGTTTCTCCAGCCATTCCTATTTAAACAGTAACTGTATCAGCATATAAAGCTGATGAGAATGCCATTGTTTCATTTCCTAGCAAATATGTGAGATGAAGATTTTGATAAAATGATAAAGAAAGTTTTTATCAGCTTCAAAATAAATAGGTTTTGACAAAACAAGAACTTTGGAGATCCATCAAATTCTAAAATTATATTCTTCGCCAGTAATACCTAACAAACTTGAAATAACTATGAGATATATTGAAATAACTACAGTTACCTGAAATTTCCGGAAATCTGTCTTCACTTCCCTCTCCAATGCTAAGGATGCCACTGACTCCGCAAACTTTTGGGTCTCCACCTCATCAATATCAACGCAAGCTAGCTTCTCTCCACAAGAACAACAAGACCCATCTGAATTGACATTCGATTTACGGACAAACCACTTCCCTTTACCCAACCATCCCTGACCATGCCAGCCTCCACCGTTTTTCAGCATCACATCTCTAACTTTATCTTCATCCCAATTCAAAATACCAATCTGAGAAGCCAATGGACTGCAAAACCAACTCTCAATTACCTTCGCAGTTGAAGCACTAACAAAACTCACGGAACTCCTAAGCTTCTGCAAATAAGAATAAACTTTATCTTCTCTCCCCGATTCCACACTGACTTCCAAGAGGGCAGCTAGCTGGGACTCTTCTGCACAAATACCCATAGAGATCATGTGTTCTTCTACAGAGTAGGCCTTCTCCACCTCTGTTTTTGAGCAATAAGCAAACAATGCAGCATCGTAAGTCCTCAACCTAGGAGAAATGTTGTATTTTCCCATTTTCTTAACTAATTCAAAAGCGAAGTCAGTATCCCCTTTAGCAACTGCAAGCCTTGCCATGGCCGTAACAGTTGCTTCCGTAGGATTGACATTGCTGGCTAACATGTGATCAAAAACCCAAAAACCGTACTCAACTGCAGCATCACTAGACGAATCTGAGGCTTCTTTCGGCGATGACAAGGAATCGCAAAGAGAGATAGAGCAGAGATAGAGTAGAGTGTTAAAATGGTAGTGACCGAGATGGATGTTTTGGGAGATTGCATTCTCGTAGAGAGATATGGCACCATAAAGGTTCTTCTCCTTCGAGCATCTGTCGAGATTGTAGCGAAACTGGCTATCAAGTCTTTGGTTCTTCTTCTTGTTTTTCCTGTTTTTCGACTGGTCCACGTTCTCCATGTTTAACTGTTTGGGGGTAGAAGCTAAAACCTTAAAACCCTTAAGCTCTGTTGGGAGTTGTATGTTCCTTCAATGTCGATCTGGGTTGACTCGACTCGTTTCCTCAGGAACTCGGTCTCTCCACCTTTCAACGGGTAAAATCAACTGCCCAAGGAATCGCAAAAGCTGAATTATAATCAGAAAGGGGAGAGAGGGTAGATATAAATAAAGGTACACCTGTAAATGGATGGCCGAAAATCTGCCTCCGAATCCGGTTGCTTAGTGGAACTCATACGGATATTTTTTGGTAAAAAGAATTTCAGATACGGACATCCTTTGAGTAAAGTATTCAACATTCTTTTCTCTAAAAATGAATGATAATTAGATTCTAAAATCGATAATCAATAACCAAATAATCGGAAATTAGAAATTATCAGTTAGAGTAAAGTATTAAACACTTTTCTCTAAAATATACTGATAATATGATTCCCCCAGTGGTATTCGGTAATTGGAAATTGGAAATCATAAATTAAAAAAAATGACAATCATCAATTAATAATCAGATAGTTTATCGTATCCGATTATTATCAAATATCCAATAAGGTTTCAGATTCGAATTCGGATGCCTTCTCTAAATCTTTGCCAAATTCGGATACGGGTGGCGGTTTTGCTATTCGGATTCAGATACTGATGTATTCGAGCCGAATCCTTTCCGTTTACAAGACTAAATAAAGGGAGAAAGTGGTTGGGTACAAGGATTGAGGTTTCGGTTTTTTGAGGCCAGTTTGGACCCTAGCCAAAAATTGAGATTTCTAGGTTCAACCCTAGGTTTCGGGTCTTATATGACCTGCGTTTCATCTAATTTTTTGTCTCCTACCTGTTAAAAATGTAATAAACACAAATGGAGCTAGTATTTTGCACAAAAAAAACCCTAAAAACTTATTGTTTGTATCCCAACAAATAATTGGTTTTGATAGGTACAAATTGTATTGCATACAAGCATAGAATCATCAGCATATATGAATTTGTTAAACCCGGGGATTTAGAAAGAGTCCACTTTGGTCAGACCGTAACCACACCCAAGCCTGAGGCGGGGTGAGAAAGGAGTCTTGCTATGCAAGTTCGCATCCAGCATGTGAAACCGAGTTTGGACATATTACCTAAGACACAATGCATGGTTAGGATTATGCTTTGTGTTTTCCCAAGAACGGCTTGGATGATGTACAGGTACTTGTGGCACAAGAAAGCTCATGCGTCCCGATCAGGATAGGGAAAGCATAGTCAACTAGGAGTAGAGGTCTATGGATGATTGGATGACTCATAGGGGAAACCACAAAAGGAATCTAACAGTAATAGTTGTTATTGCTTTAAAAAGTATTTGTAGGCAAACAAAGAGCAGAAGAGTTGTGGAAATTAGGTGAAAATGAGATAAACAATCAACAAAAACAAAGGAAAAACAAGTTGGAGTGTTGAAACATAGCTAGAAAACAGAGGCAAGAAATCGTTGAAACTGCTAAATTTCGGTTGAAACATTGTACGAAATGAAATCTTCCCCAGTTTCATTTCAATTTGAAAATATGCGGGCATCTCGACCAAAATTTTGAGTGTTTCAGTTGAATTTTATTCCATAATCTCATGGATGGGTTCAACTCTAGGGTCAAGTATGTTAGATGGATTCATATTTAGGATCTTATTACTTACTAAGTCCATTTGAATCTCAGCTGCTAAATTGAGTAACATCCAAGTGTTAGCTCGCAGTGCTACATGCTATGCAATGCAGATGAGTTTTCTCCTCGTTTCGCTAACTTTTGAATCAATAGAAAGAATAAATTGCAAATACACCCCCTTAAAAATCATTATGTGTTGGTACTAAAACTGCCCGGTAGCTTTGAACCATAATCCTTGCACCAATCCATTCAAATCTGGATCGATCTGTCTCGCTCTTCAGTCAATCAACCTCTCGCTCCCGAAAAATAGAACACCAGTGAGAAAGAAGCCGATCGTCTTGATCGGCCCGTCTCCGACGATCTAGTCAGTAGTCGATCAGAAGTGAGCTCTTAGAGAGCTTTTAATGGAAAATAAGCGAGAAGTGTGTGAATATTCGAATGAGCTTACCTTTCATCAGAATCTTGGCTCTATTTATAGGCTTCAATACGTTGTCTCTTATCACTGATGACCGTTGGATGGAAAGTATAGATCGGATGGCTATGATAAGCCTTTGTTTAACCTTTGGGCGGACCCTTAAATTCATTCATCTCATCAGCTGAATCCGATTGAACCTGGTATAAACCGGAAGTGGATATTTTAATCACAACATTATGTTTATATTTTTTTAGTTTTATTTTATTATGTTTACAATCCTTATATTTCAAACTATATAGAGGTTTTTTACTAGTGGTCCACTAAAGTGGGATTGGAACTCTGGTCTCCCTCATTAGGTGAGAAAAATTATTGGTGACCCACTGTCAGATAAAGTGAAAAATTACTAGTTACCCTTGATTCTGTTAGTCAATTCAAAAATTGAAATTTAAATGAGAAATCTACCCTTGAGGAAGGGTGTTATGATTGTATTGCCCCCATCCCTCTCACTCTCACTGTCCCTCTCTTAAGTCCTACCCAACTCTTGGGGACCCATCTTCTTCCTATACTTTGTCGAAAACTATCACACCCCCTCCCCCTGTTGGCAACCACTGCCTCCACCTTCCCCCCTCTCCCTATAGGAAATCACTCACCATCAGGAATAATGCACCCTAAGAAGCTTATCTCCTAATATTATAACTTCCTTGATAAGCCTATAGAGAAGCTTTGAGGCTTTCTAAAAATCCCTTTTTCAGTCATTAGTGTTGGGTTTGGGTGTCTTGTATTATGTGGGTCCATGTAATTATGGTCTTGATTGTATTTGTAATTGAAACAAGGTTTGGGTCAATTACTCGTACTGGGGTAAACTTGTAATTACATTGGGATTAGGGTTTTAAGTTTCCCTATAAATAGTCTCTGTGGGATAACCTAGTAGACACGGAAGCAAAGGGTAATACTTTGTGGGTGTGAGAGTGGTGTGAGGTTTCCTGGAAATAGTGAAACTCTTTTTCTCTCTGGTGGACGTAGGTAGGGTTTTGCCGAACCACGTTAAATTCCCCTAGTGTGATTTGCTTGTGTTCTTCTCTGTTTGTGGTTGTGCATCCATTATCCTAACAAGCGGCATCAGAGCGAGGTTCGGTGGATCGTCACCGAAGGTGTGCGAAGATCTAGAAAGGAGAGTGATGAATCATCTATTGTTGTCTTATTGAGCGATGATGGAGGAGATGATGTCCTTCGACTTCATCATCCAGGTTTGAATACTTCATATTGGATTTAGATTATGGGTGTTATTTTCACATGTGATCAGTCAGGAATCAGTTTGCTACATATCATGCGTGTGAAGGTGGTACAATCAAGATGGCAAATAATGCGGAAAGCAAGGTTGTCGGAGTTGGGACTGTGTGGATTTGCATGTTTGATGGGATTGTGCGAACTTTGACTGGGGTTAGACTTGTGCCAGATCTAAGGAAGAATCTGATTTCATTGAGTACTCTAGATTCTAAAGGTCAGATGGTCATCTGAAGGTGGAGTTCTCAAGGTTTCAAGGGGATCAATGGTTGTGATGCGGGGAAAGATGATTAGTAAGTTGTATAGGCTTGCAGGGAGTGTTGAAACAAGTGGAGCTCCAGTTGACACTTTGGCAAGGGGTACAGGTAGACAGAATTTGCAGGTTGTTCGGGCGCAAAACAAGGGCAAATTTGGAAAGAAGCGAGTGACTTTCGCTTTGAATTTGGTGAGTGGTAGTGATCTCTCGAAACCGGCTATGACAGGAGAGATGAAGCCACGTCACGTCGTATAGCGGCGAGCTGTACGAGACACCCCAGGTGGAGGGTGTGCGCCATGCTAGTTTAGTGACGGCGGTACAAAAGCATCCCTGGAGGGGATGTGGGCCATGCAGTAAGGTGTGGTGGATACACAGAGACTGGTGATTATAGAGAGGCATCATCAACAGTTTTCTTCAAGGTGGTTTGCATAATTCAAGCCAAGGTGGAGATTGTTGGGTTTGGTTGTCTTGTATTCTGTGGGTCCATGTAATTATGGTTTTAGTTGTATTTGTAATTGAAACAAGGTTTGGGTCAATTACTCGTACTAGGGTAAACTTGTAATTACATTGGGATTAGGGTTTTAAGTTTCCCTATAAATAGTCTCCGTGGGATAACCTAGTAGACACGGAAGCAAAGGGTAATACTTTGTGGGTGTGAGAGTGGTGTGAGGTTTCTTGGAAATAGTGAAACTCTTTTTCTCTCTAGTGGACGTAGGCAAGGTTTTGCCGAACCACGTTAAATTCCCCTAGTGTGATTTGCAAACCACGTTAAATTCCCCTAGTGTGATTTGCTTGTGTTCTTCTCTGTTCGTGGTTGTGCATCCATTATCCCTAACAATTAGACCTTCAAACTTTGCTTCCACTTGTTGTCTTAAAAATGTACGCTTTTCAACTCAGAGTCCATTGGATTGTTTCTTCAAAAAGGGATATTTGGAGATCAAGTGTTCTAGATATTTCAGGTTTTGCATCAATTATGCCTTAAACAATCTTTGCAGATTTTGCTTTAGGGATGTATGCAAAGAAGGATCTCAATTGTCTAAGAAGGGTTTGGAGATCCAAAGCTGTTTTCTCTTGTTTGAGAAGATTGGTCAGATTTGATAGGGCCAATTCTTTAACTTGGAGGGCTTATGGGGATGAAGATGGGTTTTCAAGTATACTATGAAGGATAGAGATGGCTACAGGAGAGTCTTTGGCTTTTGTAGCCTTAGCTAGTGACTCTGTTGTTGCTGGGAAATAAGATGACGACATTACTTTGCTTGGAAATGCAAGCGTTGGACAACATATAGAGATGGATCACCAAAACTTGTTGTATCATAAGAAATATCTTCAATCTAAAACCCTAGAACGAGGCAGACGCAATAATCAATAGATAATAATAGTTCTAGATTTTAAATAGATAGGAAAACTGGCCTTTTGTCGTTCCATAATCCAAATCTTACTTGGGGCGAGGAATGAAAATCGGGTTTCCTGAAAACCCAAATAATTGAAAGAGGTCATTCCTTCTCATTGGTTACTTCGCAAAGGGGCAAGGTTTCTTGATTTTGGGCACGGCGAGGGGGAAGGTAGGGGCGGTGTTCGTAGGAGTGGTTGGTGGTTTCTAGTGAGATGTAAGAAGAAGATGAGTGAATTCTCCCATCCAAGGGTTGGGTAGGATCGTAGAAGAGACAATGTGAGTGACAGGAATGGGGGCATCATGATCATAACACCCTCATTGAGTATAGAAACATCATTCATTCCAAAATTTGAATTGACAATCAAAATCAAGATTACAATGGGTAATGAGTAATTTTCCACTTTAATGAAAGTGAGTCACTAGTAATTTTTCCCCACTTAAAATAAGAGACCTTTCATTTCAATTTAAGTGGGCCACCCGTGAAAAACTCAAGTATATAACAAACACAAGTTTACCAATAAATTTATCCTGTCCATTTCTTTGTGAAAAATGGGTCATCCATCCATTTTCTTATAGATGTGTAATGTATGTCCTAATATTAAATCAAATGGCTGAAATCCATTTATACGTCATGTCAAAAAGTTGTGATTAAATTAAAAAAAATAATATGACTTATAAATAGATCTCAATCTTTTGTTGTGATGTTGAACACATGTCATACGTTTACAAGGAAATAAATGGTGGTCTGTATAGTGTCTCTATTAAAAGACTGAGGTTAATTGATGACTGAGCATTCATTGTATTTTTTAAAAATTTTCGAACTGCGCTACTTTATCATCAAACTCGTTTATACTTTTAAGAGGGAAAAAAGAGAGAGCACAAGCAATTTCCCTTTTTGTTGGTGTTGTGCCCTAGCTTTTGATATCTCTCAATGGATTTTCTTGCTAATGCTAGTGAATGTGTGATGCTGGCTTTTGATCTTTGCTAGATACTTGTTTTTTAGCAAGTGGGGATTTTTTTTGAACGTTTCAGACATTTTCTTGTGAAATTGTCCTTATCTTCTGGTTCTATGGATTGAACAGGTTGAACTTGCTTGTGAAAGCTTCTTCTTTACCTTAATTCACTTGGTTGAGTCATTGGAAGTTTTCAATGGTTACTATTGACTGTCTAGTGCATTATTCTTGCGAAAGTTGCCAGTTTTTAGACACCACTCAGTTTTTCCAGTTCTAGTTAATTTTAGTGCTGAAAGCTGTTCTTTTTTGTTCCTTTCCAAATTTGTAACTAAACCTCGTCGTTTTGGGGTTTTCAGGTTTCAAATGCTTGTTTCAATACTGCAGGCGCGTGTAGACTGGTGGTTTTTTGATCATTATAGTATGGTTTATTGTAAGCTTATTGTCCTTTGATATTTGGGCCATTCTCTCTTTTCTCCTCTTTTTTTTTTTTTTTTTGGGGGGGGGGGTACTTTATCCTCTTCATTTGGGCTGCATGGTGGGTATATGCAATTTTATTGATATCTGAGCTTTTGTCAAGGTATCTAATGTGTCAATTGGAGCTTTGGAGTGTTACATGCTTTTCTATTGCTGCATTTTGTAAAGCTTTCCCTTACAAGATATATGACGTTTGTCATGCACACTGGAGTCCAAGTAGTTCTATACCTCTTTTTCATATATGATTTTTTGTTTTAGGTATTTTGAATTGTTGTTTCATCACCGGAGATGGCTAATGGATCTTTCCATTATAGTACTCTGTCATAGAGCTATCAGTATTTATCAAATCCGTTCCTACCTAACAGAAAGCCATCGATCAAATGACAAACTCATTGTTGATAAAGAGATGACTTTTCCTTGATAAAATGAGATAATTTTAGTGGTATCTAGGGATTTTGTAATACTAAAATTCCACCGGTGACATGCTCTTTTTCTGAATTGGGGTCTGGAATTAGAAAATTTCTGGATATTTTTCGTTAAATTTGATATTGCATTAGTCCACTTGTTTTCTCCCATTTCAGGCATTTTAGCTTCTAGTTTAAGAATGTAGTTATTCTTTTTCTTTTTTCTTAAATGTAATATTTGCCCCTTCCCATTGCAGTGCTTAGGTTTTCACATTCTTATATTACTACTGTTGTATATATTTTGTGCATCATGCTAGTGTTTTTACTTAATTCTAGCAGGTTTCTTTTTCTCCTTGTTATGGTTTTTAAATTTTTTCAATGGAAGAAATGAGTTCTTTTATTTTCTGTTTCCTACCGTTTGGCTTCTCACCTGGTTACCCTGTATGGTGTTAACTTGGCATATTCATCCAGAGTTATCTTACCTTCTTAGATGTTTCCAGATGACTTATAAACTTTTGGCATCTCATTCCCCAGGTGGATGAATGTAGGTGCTGTTACATTGCACTTTTCGTTGTTTGGATAAATGGCACCTAATGCAAGAGCTGCAAAGGCTTTTGCTGCAATGAAGGCCATTGGCATCCACAAGAAAACTGTTAAACCTGTCCTGCTAAATCTCTTGAGATTGTATGATAAGAATTGGGAGCTTATTGAAGAAGAAGATTATAGAGCACTTGCAGATGCTATATTTGACTATGAGGAACCTGAGGTGCATATCCTCTGTATCAATTTAAAGTGCTAATGTGTTTTGATGAATTCTTTTGCTTGACATAATGATATATGACTGTTTTTATTGGTCTCGTCTATCAGGAACGAGAAGAAAGACAAAAAGGAGAAGCCATTGCTAGTGAATCTGAACCTCCTTTGAAAAGACTGTGTAGGCAACAAGGTGGTCAGTCATCGACTTCAGTTTGTCACTCCAGCCCTACTTTTGGTGGAGGTTCACCTAAACGACCAACAATAGAGGATGATAGATCCGAAACTTGTTTTAGACAGGAAAGAACTGAAACTGCGCAATTTGGAGAAAGAGTGGAGTCTGAACCTGTTTCACCTATAACACATCTGAAGAACATGGGAAAGGAATCTGCATCAGCCCATACTTGTTCTGGACAGGAAGGAGCTGATCCCTTAGAAATTTCTAGAGGAGAAGAAAGAAATGAAACTCTCAGTGCTTTGCCTCAGACATCTGAAGGACTGAAAGGAAAAGAGCCTGTTTTGCTTGAAACTGCTGCTGTAGATGGAGGATCACATTCAGTTTTTAGAGACAAAGGGAAGGAACCTGTTGGACCACAAATTGTTCTTACATACAAAAGATTACCTTCAAAGAGAGCAGCAGATACTGGCCCTCTTAAAGAGCCGAAGATTGAACAGGGGATTGTTCTTCTGCCTAGAGAAAAGGCTCCTTATCAGATAAATAATGCCTTCACTGGGCCTAAAATTGAGGAATTCACAAATGATTTGCCTCAATTTGAGGTGCCAATTGCAATGATCCATCCACATCCAGGACCCCCAAGAAATCAAGGTATGTTTGTTTTCCTTATGCTGCAATTGGGATTTTGATTTCTCTATTATTAAGTTCAGCTGACTTAGGTTCATGCTAAAATTTGTGATTCTCAGAAACTGAGGAATTCACAAATGATTTGCCTCAATTTGAGGTGCCAATTGCAATGATCCATCCACATCCAGGACCCCCAAGAAATCAAGGTATGTTTGTTTTCCTTATGCTGCAATTGGGATTTTGATTTCTCTATTATTAAGTTCAGCTGACTTAGGTTCATGCTAAAATTTGTGATTCTCAGAAATTGAGTCATACTTATACTAACATAGTAACATTGGGCTATCTTATTATGCCTTCTTGATCATTGTTTACCATAACCAGGCATTGCTAATTACTTGTGGGAAATCTTAAACGTGACCAATGGGAAGCCTGTGTTGTACACAAAATTTAGGAGAAATGACTTTAATATTTTTGTTTTACTACAAGTAAAGATTAATTAACATCAATGTAAATGCTTTTTCAAGAAATATTGTATCAAGAAAAAGATGTCCATACTCATCACCAAAAATAAAAGATGCATGTAATGAATTAACCAATTAAAATTTTACCATAGTACAGTTAAGATAAAGCATTTTGTTTTTGCTTGAAATATGATCAAGCCATAGACCACCTGCTACTTACTGGAGTGAAGAATTCAACCTGTTTTGGTGCCATGTGTTTGAGCTTGTTATTTTTATGGGTTTACTTCTCATGGGCCAAAAATTTTCAGTTAAATATTAGAACATTGGGAGGAGGTGAAATGTCCTTTTTATTTTTAGAGTTATGAAACATTGAGTAGCTAGTATTGCTTGGAAATTGCCTCACAGAAGTTTAGTTTCTAGTTTTCAAACAAAGGCATAAGTTAAGTAATATTGAGGAGTTTCTACATTTAAAAGTTTCTTTTTCTTCAATGCTGCATTTTTAGTCCCTTCTAGGATATCCCACCATAAAAGTAGGTAAGAGTAGATAGGGGAACTACTGTCACTTATATATCCAAAGGACCGTACTTCTTACAGCACCTAGACAAATGTAGGTATCGGGGAGGGTTAAAATACAAGGCAACACAATTAGGTGAGCAAGTGTCCGTCCACCTAGGTGAATGCATTAGAGAGGGTTAAAATAAAAGACTTTCGAGGGTGTCTGCTTGGGCGACCAAGGCAACCAGATTGACCAAAGTGCCTGGGTGCCAAGGTGCCACCTAGGTAATGCATTGAAGAAGAGACAAAGGCAAGTGTTCCTGCAAAAAGTTTATCTATGGGTTTCAAGCAAGGTAGAATGATGTAACCCAATGCTAGGGCTAAGGATTCTTTGAAATAACTCCCTAGAATTTAGGGTTAATCCAGAATCTTCTTTTATTGAACCAGTAGTTGGATACCCAAACGTAGGGTCTAACAAAATTTCAAGGGATGATTTAAGGTAACAAGGATCCTATAGGAAGAGCTAGGTAGTGTCTGTGAGATGTTGGGGTTTTAACAATTTCCTATGGGATGATTATGAGGTACCAAAAGTCATCCTAGGGTTGAAAGAAAATAGAGAGGATTGATCTTGGGAGGAAAAGGGTTTAATAGAAGTAGGATGGTGTGATTAGGGAGGTTTTAGGGGTGATGAAGAAGGGATGGACCAAGAGATGGGAGGGTTTTAGAGGTGTCATAGGGCTGGGGAAGGGACTTATGGATGATTGTACTGGGGGGGATTCCTGAAGGCTGTGGTAGGTGGGGGACGTCTAGGGGCTGCAATGGGTGAGGAGGCGGGTTTCCTAGGGCTGCAAAGATAGGGAGGGCTGCAAGTGAGAGAGGAGGAAGAGGAAGGGGCTAAAGGCTGTACTTACTTGAGAAGGCTGCTGCTGGAACTTGAAGATATGCTGCTGAAAATTGAAGAAAGAAGCTTCTAATTCCGCCCGACTTGTTTTCCCACAAGATTCTTAATTCTTTATTCAATTCAGTCTAAGTTTACAATGAGAGGAGTGGCCTATTTATGGCCTGACATAAGGAGGGAAATACTTAGACTCTAACTAGGAAATAAAGACTGACTCAACTGGGGTTTCCTTTGTAGACTAGGATCCCCCTTACAACTAAATAAATAACAACCACATAGATTATAGATTAAGGAATTTAACTTGCACTAAAAGAC
Organism: Hakea prostrata; assembly: GCF_041222555.1. NCBI lineage: Eukaryota > Viridiplantae > Streptophyta > Magnoliopsida > Proteales > Proteaceae > Hakea > Hakea prostrata. The sequence goes on from NC_142602.1 coordinate 61,735,198, forward strand.
CAAATTATCCACAAGGAATCTTTATTTAAGATAGATTTCCAGTGGCATTAGAACTCACTTGACTGACTCAAAAAAGGAAGTAAAAACAGATTTGGACTCCAAAAATTAAAATAAAAAAATCTTAAATTAAAATAATTAACTAAGAATGACCAAATTGCCCTAGAGGGGTTCGGCCTGCCCCTAGTTGCGCCATCTTGGTTGGGCCTTGGGGCCTAAATTAGGGTTTCGGCCAGGGGGAAATTTTGTGCTTAAATCATAGAATTTTATTATCCTCTTTTTATTTATCCTAACCTTTTGTTAGTACTTAAAAATATTTTTTAACAGGACTAAATTGCCAAAAAGAATTAGAGAAAAGCATTATAGAATGTGGTTTTAATAAAAGAATATTGTTTTCACTAATGTAAGCTGATGATATATTTAATAAAGATTGAATTCCCAGATAAAAGAATACTATACCATTTGATAAAAGGCTTGTATGAGATTGAGGAACACTACCTTGTGATACTGTATAAATGAATAAGAAATGGCATTTTATAGGATGTGGAAGAGTCGAGTGAGGATGGCTTTCTGTCTCATTCACTAACTTAAAGTGATGCTATATGTCATTTTCACAATCATGTTTCTGTTTGAATAATTTACTCAGCAACTTCATTGCAACCTTACCCCTATTTAAATAATTATTTCTTTTGATTTCATGTATTATCATGTTGGCCTTTATTCGATGTGGAATAATCAAATGAGTATGGCTTCTAGTTAATTCTAGTAGCATCAGGTGGTGTTCTGATTCACTAACTTAAAAGTGATGATGTGTTTCATTTTCACAATCATGTTTGTTTCTGATTAATTTTCCTAGCAACTTCATTGCAATCTAAAGCTTTCTATATATGCTTTCATGAATTGTCACATTGGCCTTCAAAATCCGAGTATAATGATTTCTGAAGAATATATCAGAAAATAGAATGACTTATATGAAGATTTGTTTCACACCCCGCCTGATGGTATTGGATCAACTTGACTACAACTATGTATGTGATCTACAGTCACAAGATCGTTGATTACGACCACAATCAAAACAATCAATGGAACATCATAATTAAGAGCAAAAGGATAAATGTCATATATAATAGTTGAGTAATGAATGTCAATTGTCACAAGGAAGAAAAGGAAAACATATAAAATGTTTATGACACCCTTTAATGAAAACCACTAAATGATACTCGTCCCAAAAAGTTATCTCCATATCCCAACAACGAATAAAGGCCCTATGATTGCTATTGAGCTCCATACGAGCACTACATGCAGGCATATGAACCATTGTATGGATTGTAGTCATCAACAACTGGAGTCTCATATGTCTCCAATGGAGTAGAGAACTCTTGTCCAATTAAGCCATCATAACCTGTAGTCAAATTTGAAAATATTCCCCAAAGGGTTGAGTCCCAAAGAACTTGGGAGGTAAACAAGTCACACGTGAATAGTATATTCCAAGGTGCATGAATGCCATGAATGCAATGTGTTAGAAAACAAGCTTTAAACAATCAAAATAGCAGTTGAACTTGAACAAAGAAAAGAGAGAAGAAGAAGAAGAGAAGAGAGATGAAGAACCAGTAGAAAAGACCTGTGATTCTTAGCTAAAGAGTCTACTCAGTCTAGAATCACATAGCACTTTTATTTATAGCTTCTAATGAATCTAATACAACTTGAGAGACAAGTAATTGTCCTCTAGAAAAAAGGAAACTAAATATTACAGCTTTAGTAACTTCCTATCTCCTAAAATAGAAAGTTCTGAAAAGAGAAACTACCACCAAAATAGAAACTATGCTTTCTAAAAACTCCCAAAACTTATGTAGCAAGACTCCCACATTAGAAATAGAAAATATAATAAAAACAATAGCATAATACTGTTCACGTGAACAGTAGCGTAAATAGTAAAAGCTGTTTTTTTACTGTTCACGTGAACACTAAAAGCTGTTTTTACTGTTCACGTGAACAGTAACATGAACAGTAAAACTCCCAAATTTACGTATACTTCAAAACAATGATTTCCTATAATTCATCTAGTATGTTAACTATGCCAGTGTCTATCTAGGTAACATGCATTAAGTAGCTATCAGTCCCCTTTGGCTAAATCCACTCACACTGACCTCTTAAGGCTCTTAACCGTCTTTTGAGCATCACCGACCAAAGGTCCGAGGGTAGGTTAGCACTCTCTCACTAGAACCAAGGTAAAGGGGTAATAGGATATGTATAGCTTAAGCCTTTGTATCTAGTAGGGCCTAAAACATAATTGAATGGAAGGCAAGAATCCTTTAAGTCGACCCCATTTAGTTGGGACAAGGTTTGTTGTTGTTGTATATCCATACCATGACCATTGGTCTGAGACTGGCATGTGTCAGGGAAAATACCTAGCCATTGGCAAAGTCATCTACGTGTTATGCTACTTGTGGTCCAGATACCTATCCTTATGCCAGATGCCCTTTTGTTCTAGTATCATTCCCAACTTAGGAATGTTGATCCTCATGGCTCCTAACTGTCTTTTAGATAAACACCTTGTAACCCTGGTCATCCACATATAATACAGTGAAGGCACTTTGTGCCCCCTCACAGCTCTCAACCTCTTTTAGGCACCCACAAGCCCAACCCATACCATATGCAACCCTACTATGAATGATACGTCAATAGGTTTGAGTCTCCTCCCGGCTCTTAACTGTCTTTTGGACACACACCAGCCCCTTATTGCTATCACAGGTCACTTGGCTTCAATGCCCTCATTGAAAGGGTATCAACATGTAGTCGGGTTCCTAACCACGATTCTAGACAATTATACCATGAACACACAGATCTATATGTCATGCAAGAGGTATCAAGGCCAATGGCCTAAACCATTATTCTTGATATATGGCAATGTGGATGCATTGCATAATATTCTCAGCCCAACATGCTTTAGTCATATAATAAGAGAGGCATTAAAATAAGCAGCATGTTAGTAACAATCCCATGATGTACCCAATGCGTGCATGTCTTAAATAATATATAATATCACCACATCACATTATAGGGATGTATTGGAAAGCATAAGAAAAGCTCAAAGATCAAGCCAAGCTTATGTGAATTGTTTCCCTCACCTGAATGATCGTTTAAAACCCTTTATAAACTATTAAACTCCACAAACAAATACACTAGCAAATCACCGAAAACCCTAGAAACATGTTCATATAATTATAATTAGGGTTTGGAATCAATCAAGCCAAAACTGACAACCCAACCATGGATAAGAGGACTGTTGGCTTTTCAAACCTGGTATAGACTAGTTGACAGCCCCGATCAACTACCTAGGGTGTGCAAACTACATCCTTAGTCCAAAATTCACACCTACAATCCTAGATCAACAAAGGGTTCTGGGTTGATTTTAGTCATGAATTTCGTTTATAAAGCACATCTAAACACTCTCAAATGTCGAGCGGCAAAATACCCTAAAGATTTAACAATCTGAAGATAAGGATCCGATTTTGGGAGAGTTTCACAGTTGGGAAAGCTGAAGATCTCATTCCTCATGCTAGATTGGATTATGATGGGGGGAAAACACTTGTTTTCCAATCAAATCTCATCCCCCTATGTAGTTTCCTCACATCCATGTCCCAAAACTTAACGAAAAACAATGACGAGACAGAAGAGATGGATGATTTATCTTCAAGACTGGAAATCACATGAAGATTTGAGATTCCCACCGCAAATACCTCTTCATCTCACCCCAAACGGACCCTCTGACTAACTCTAGAACTCTCGGCCGTCTAAGAATAAAATAATTTTGAATTTAGTTCAAATTTTTGTACTGTCCTAATTAATGCCTAGGGGCCACAGGTTGGGTAACCAACCACTCTTGTCACTTTTCGGCTACAAGGTGGTCAATCGGTCTGGTTTGTCCTTGGCTTACATACAAGTTCGGGATTAATTCAAGGGTTCATACTTGGATTTGGGCACCTCCCAACTCCGACACTCCAGAGTTGGTAATCCACCTTCCCAATCCATTCGGGTTCAAGTCCGATCTTCTTCCAAACTCCAACAAAGCGGCAATACCTTGATCTTCATAATCCAGGTCCATGTATTTGGATGCTAATCTAATGGTCTCTAGTTGGATGGCTCATAGTTTCCGTTTGCTGGATCCACGAGTCCTCAAGCCTACAAGTAGGGTTTTGGGTTAGGATCTTAGGGGTTATGACATCCCCCCCCCCCCCCAAAAACCAAAAAAAAAAAAAAAAAAAGAAATTTTGTCCTTGAAATTTAAAACATACATGGGTTATCAAAAATATGAGGATACTTCTCCTTCATTAAGTCTTCTCTTTCCTAAGATGCCTCTTCAAGGTTATGATTCCTCTATTGAATCTTCATATACGACGATGTCGGATTCTGCAACTGCAAGTCCTTCCGATCTAGAATTTCTATAGGCATTTCCTTATAAGTGAGGTTTGCACCTAAACCTTCGGGCTATTGCTACAGGAGTTGGTTCAATTTTCTATGCACTGCCTCTGCATAGAAACACTTCATGCACACTAGCTAGGGATGGAGGAAGAGCTAACTAGTAAGCAACTGGCCTAACCTTCTCAGTGATCTCAAATGGTCCGATGTATCTGGGCTAAGCTTCCCTTTGCTTTGCACTGCCTCAACATAGAAACATGGAGCACATCATGCACACCAGCTAGGGATGGAGGAAGGGCTAACTGGGAAGCAATTGGGCCAACTGTCTTAATGATCTCAAACAGCCTGATGTATCTGGGGTTGAGCTTCCCTTTGATGTCAAACCTCATCACCCTCTTTATAGGTGGCACCTTCAAGAAATCTTGCTCGTCGACCTGGAAATCCAAGTCACTCCTCTTCTTGTCCGCATAAGACTTTTGCCTAAATTGAGTAGCCTTAATTCTTTCCCTTATCAGATCAGCCATAACGCTAGTAGTCTTAATCAACTTCGGACCCAAAATACGTCGCTCTCCAACCTCATCCCAATAAAGAAGCGTTTTGCAAGTCCGCCCATATAGAGCTTTGAATGGAGCCATACTAACAGTCGACTAGTAACTATTGTAGGCAAACTCCACCATAGAGAGGTGCGCATCCCAATTTCCACCCATATCAGCTACACATGCTTGGAGAATGTCTTCCAAGATTTGAATGGTTCTTTTTGATTGGCCATCTGTTTGAGGATGATGCGTTATACTTAGATTCAGCTGGGTCCCTTGTGCTTTTTAAAGACTACAACAAAACCAGGAGGTAAACCTTGGATCTCTAGTTTATATTATGTTGACTGGGACACCATGTAACCTCACTATGTTGTCAACATGCATCCTCACCAATTTATCTATGGTGTAAGTAATCTTTATTGGTATAAAATGGGTTGATTTGGTCAACCTATTAACTATTACCACACCGAGTCCATGCCTTTGTTAGTATGAAGTAAGCCCGTGACAAAGTCCATTGTGATGTCTTCCCACTTCCAACTAGGCATTGGGAGTTTTTGCAAAAGACCACAAGATGGTTGGCAAATGGCCTTCACTTGTTGGCAAATATTGCACTTGGCAACAAAGTCTTCAACATCATTTTCAACTGAGTCCATCATTAATGTTCCTTCAAATCCTTGTACATCCTCATGCTACTAGGATGCACAGTAAGCACAGTTGATGAGCCTCACTTAATGTTTCCTTCCTAAGCTCTTCCATAGTCGAACACATAACCTTCCTTCTGAAAACCAAGGCACCATTAGAAGACAAGGAAAAATCTGGCACTTCTTGTGTATCTGAAGAAATCTTCTCAATCTCTTTCTTCAACTCAAGGTTTGTAGATTGCAATCCAATAATTCTATACCTCAAGGATGGTTGAACTGACAAAGCTGCAAGCATCACATTTGAGCCTTGAGGTACGATCTCTAACCTCAACTTGATAATAGAGTAAAGCAAAGGCTTGCTGAGTGAGGCTAGATCCACTGATTCTCGGTTGTTGTTTCTACTCAAAGCATCTACAATCACATTCGCCTTCCCGGGGTGATGTTGGATATCACAATCATAGTCCTTCATTAACTTCAACCACCTACGCTATCTTAACTTCAACTCTTTATGGGTGAAGAAGTACTTCAAGCTCTTGTGGTTGGTGTAGATGGCTATCTTCTCGCCATAGAGACAATGGCGCCAAATCTTCAAAGTAAATGTCACCTTTACGAGCTCTAGGTCATGAGTAGGGTAATTATGCTCATAATCCTTGAACCACTTTACGATCATCTTTCTGTGATCTCTTTTATAATCATCTCAGATTGAACCATTTTCACTCTTCTTTCTTAGAATCTAAAACTTTTTATACAAATTGTTCAAATTTCAACATTTGTACCAATGAAGAAGAAGAGAAGAGGGAGAGACACTGTGTATATGTTTTGACTCTCCCTTGGTACTTTATTTATAATGTAAAATCAAGTCGTAGTTTAGGGAAGTTTCATAAATTGGGTTACAACAAAAAGAAAATAACATATTGTATAGAATTTCTCAAATCTACTAAAAGGAAACTATCCTATGGAGATTACTTGTCAACAAAGCAAAATGTAAGCTGAAATAGAAAGTATGAAGAAAGGAAACTTTGAATTATAACAATCAATCTAGTTTGCAGCTGTATCCATACTTGTGCAAATCTTTACACAAATCTTGGTTTTAAGCTTTACTTTAATTGCTCACAACACTTCAAAACACATACCACACCTTTTCTCACTCTTCGTATTTTTCTTTGTTAGAGGTCCATATGGCCGCTCGTGGAGGTCATCAGGCACCTATGAGAGGGCGTCGACGAGGTCGTGGACGAGGTCGTGGAGAGGGGCCTCAAATGCCATTTCTCTTCCGGTCAGAGGAGGCAGAGCAGCTCTACTTTACCCACTTTAGAAATGCACCCATTAATCATGGGCGACCAGTCACCGTTGAGGAGGTAGCGGCATTTAGGATTACTGAGAGGTTTGATGCATTAGGATGGGGTTGCATGCTTCATCTGCCAGAGCCCACTTATCCAGATATGGTCAGATATTTCTATAGTAACTTGACTTACCATGAGGAGCTTGTTGGTGAGAACGATAGCCGACTGATCATTGAGAGCAGGGTGAAGAACAAGGACATCCGCTTTTCTACACAGACGCTGGCACACATACTGGATGTTCCTTATGTCCCAGGGGAGAGGAGATGGATTTGGCCAGAAAGTCTATTTGACGACGTCCTACACCATATTGAGCGACGCTTGATCTTCTCTGTCCTTTGTGATACGGAATGCACTAGTGTCAAGAGGGGCAGGTATATGCTTCCATCTGCTCGGGTCATCTCACGGATTGTTAGCAGAAACATTGTGCCTAAGGGAGGGCATCAAGACCATATTTCACAGATGCAGGCCTTTGTGACCTTCGCTATCTACGTGGGGTTTCCTATAGACTTGGCTTATGTAATCCAAAATGCCATGATCTCTCGGGTGAAAAACCCTGGGGTAACGAACCTCGCCTTTGGACGGTTGCTAACACGAATCTTTACTTACTTCGGTGTGGACCTTGAGGGAGAGCATGAGTTGAGTTTAGGCATAGGAGACCCTATTGGACGTAGGTTGATTTCAAAGATGGGTCTCCAGGGAGGGGCTGAGTCACCTGTTTTGTCAGGAGACATGGAGGGCGGAGACCATTTGTCACCCATCTTGTCAGGAGATGAGGAGGATGGAGACCAGCCACATCGACAATTTGAGGTGCACAGTTCATTTGGGGCTCGTGCTGTACCGGAGGATGACACCCAGTCTCGTTTTGCACCAGTCCCACCTGCACCTTCACGCTCAGATGATAGTCTTTGGGATGTGTTACTAGCTCGCCTCGACCGAATAGAGCACCGGCAGATTGAGATGAGTGAGCAGTTTGCACAGTGGACCAGCATGCTTCATCAACACATGCAGCCACCACCACCACCACCACCGCAGGACTAGGCTTAGTTCTATGCCTTTTATGCTAGTCTGACTTTTGTTATTAGTCTTGTAGCTTTTAATTTCAGTTATGACCTTTTGTATGGTGTGGGTTTAGCATGCCTTGGCCTAGTTGTATGGACTTTTAGAAATTAATGAAGTCAATTATGCTTTTTCCTTTTCATCATTGTGTGTTATACATTTTTTCCTGCTGTTTTATTTTGTGTTGTGCTTGTTTCACTTTATTTTTCGTATATTATGCTCTTTTTCATTATGCTTCATTTTCACTCTATTGTTCACTTCTAGTATTGTTGGGTCATTTTTGGATTTATAATCTAAGATTGCTCAAATATTGTATACGTATTAAGATTGAGGTGTTCGTAACGTTGGCTCTGATACTACCTTTGTCACACCCCACCCAATAGTATTGGACCAACCCGACTACCCGTGGATGTGATCCATAGTCATAAGATCATCAGTTACGATCCCCAATCAAAACAATCTATGGAATACCATAATCAAGAGCAAAAGGATAAATGTCATACGTAATAAATGAGTAATGAATGTCAATTGTCACAAGGAAGAAAAGGAAAGCGTAGAAAATGTTTATTACATCCTTTAGTGAAAACCCACCAAACAATACTCGTTTGAAAAAGTTATCTTCATATCCCAACAACGAATAAGACCCCCTATAATATCTACTGTGCTCCATACGAGCACTCCATGCACGGACACAAATCATCATGTGGCTCGTAGTCATCAACAACTATCATCTCATATGTCTCTGTAGGAGTAGAGAACTGCTGTCCAATCGAGCCATCATAACCTATTGTCAAATCTTAAAATATTCCCCAAAGAGGTGAGTTCCAAAGAACTCGTGAGGTAAACAAGTCACACATAGATAGTATATGCTATGGTGCATGAATGCAATGATATCCTATAATGCATCTAGTATGCTAACTATGCGAGTCTCTATCTAGGTAACACGCATTAAGTAGCTACCAACATAGTTGTCAAGGCTACAAAGCGACTAGAGTGGTTGGGGCTCTGCCTAGGCGATTGGGGGATAAAGTGGCGCCTAGGCGGCAATAAGGAAATCAAAGCGGTTGGGTCAAATTTTTTCAATACAACTAATTTTAAATTGATAAATTTCTATTATTAGCTAAACAAGCATTCAAGAATCACATTCATAAAAAAAAAGTGAAAAAGAAAAAGCATCCAAGAATCATAATTATGAAAGATTATCAAAGAAGGAACACAAACATAAGTTCATTCTATCAAGCATCATAACATGTGACTATGAACTATGTTATACTATAAGTATGAAAATGAAAGTAGTAATTTTATATTCTTACTTACCTCTATGATAGTGTGATGCCAAATAAGTGCCTTGTGCATAGATCCTACGGGCATTCCACAAATGACCTCACTCCTGATCTGACCCTATCAGTCCATACTCAACACTAAACTTAATATATGACACAGATGAAGTGTATTAACCCAAAAGTAATAAGTAACCAAAGTAAACTAAACTAAAATACCAAAGTTAGTAATCCTTAAATTTAAACTTAGAAGTCTTAAACATCCATATACTTAAGAAAGAAAAGTTAAAAAAAGCACGCTAACTTCCAAGTTCCAAAGCTAAATGCTAATAGTTTAGTTCACAAATCACAATTTCAATAAGAAACTTCAATTCCAATTCCACAAGTCCAAATCATCATCTTCTTCCACCTCTTGCTGTCTTGTAGGATTCATTTGTTGCATGCCATGTTTATCCTCAACATTTTCATCATCATGCACGTCTGGCATCTCTTCTTGATCTTGTTTTTCGTCATTTGAAGACTCCTCACAACTAACCCTGTTAGTATTAGTATTACGCCGTTGATAAGTGTAAGGTTAGGTGCCGGTTGTGCAGCTGCAGCCACTCCGCTAGCTGATCCTTTTTGTCTCCTTAGTCTATTATGCCCCTGAAATGAAGTTGCTCCAGTCGCTATTGATACCATTCTCCAAGTGAGGTCATCCTCAGGATGTACTAATTCATCATCAGAGTAACCAGTCATCCACTCACTAGTCCAATCTAAATCCTTAAGCACCAGTGGATTATAATTTCTGCCTTTTCCCTCCTTTCTTGGAACCTTCTTTGAAGATGCTGGTTATATTGAATGTAAAAAAGACCATTTAAGCATTGATGCTCTAACAGCTTGCTCTTCTTGGTGTGAATTTGAAAAATAATAAACAAATAATAATATATTTTAAGTCTATTGTTTCATAAAACTATACAAAACAAAGAGTAAAAATTATTAGTTTTGAAGTACTCACAAACTCAAATGTACTCTAATTGCACTCACAACCAGAAGATGAATAACAAAGCCTAAGTAAAGGCACTGCAATGTTTGAAAGTTCAGGAGTAGAGGTTTCATGTATTCACCAACGATCCAATATAATATATTTAAGATAAAAAAACGAAGTTTATAAAAAATCAACAATTCAACCTACAAATTAAAATGTTATAAGTTAAAAAGCACAAACTTAATAGGAGACAGTTTGTCCCTCTGTATGATTACCATCTCTTTCCCAAAATTCATTCTAGGTGTAGTATTTGCTCAATGATCTTATCTTGCAAGGTTGTATCAAACTCCAACTTGACAAGAACATCTTTGAAGGCATCATTTGCTCTATTTGTCAGAGGGGGATAGAGACTTGAACATGAACGAGATTCTAAATTCATTGGATAAGCCTTAAAGAACTTGCATGGATTTAGGAAAAATATGGCTAAGTATATAGGGCGCTCTATTTGATTTGTCCAATGTCTCTCAATGATCTTCTTCCATTTTCTTTCTAACCCCTTAAAATTCGTTATGATGCTCTTCTTTGCCTCTTCCATTGCTGTATATATCTGTAGGTCTCTCATCACCATCCACTATCCTGAACACTTGAAGAAGAGGTAATCATGCACTCAAGCAATCTTGCTAGCCATTCCAAGAAGGTACAACAAAGATGATTTTAACAACTTGCTTCCCTGTTCCTGTCTGTGATACTTAGAAGAATCCCACTCATCACAGAGGGATAGTTGTCTCGAAGCCTCTTTATGCTTCAATAGGCTCTACAGTCGAAAACAAAAATGCAAATCTGTTGGGTAGCTGCCTAGGCGTGCCTAGACACCTATTGAAGCACGAGCATGACTATAAATGAAGCATAAAGAGGCTTCAAGTACACGAGCATGACTATAAAGCATCCGTCTAGGCATGCCTAGGCAGCTACCTAGGTGGTACAAGCTTCATTTATAGTCATGCTCGTCTACTTCTCTTATCTTTACCCTCATAGCTTCAAGTACATGAGCATGACTATAAATGAAGCTTGTACCACCTAGGTAGCTGCCGAGGCTTGCCTAGACAGATGCTCTGACAACAATGGCCACTAGTTCCCTCTAGGTAAGTCCACACACGCTGACCTCTCATAGCTTTTAACTGTTCTTTTGAGCATCACTGACCAAAGTTCCAAGGGTAGGTCACATCTTTCTCACCACAACCAAAGTAAAGGGGTAATAGGTCCATCATATCTATACCATGACCATTGGTTTGAGATCGACACATGTTAGGGAAAATGCCTAGCCGTATGCAAAGTCATCTACGTGTCATGCTACTTATGGTCCAAATGCATTTCCTCAGCGCACATGCCCTTTTGGTCTAGTAACCTTCCCAATCTAGGAATGCTGATCTTGACGGTTCCTAAACATTTTTTGGATAAACCCTTGTAAGTGTATGGTCATCCACATATAGTACAGTGGAGGCATCTAATGTCCCCTAATGGCCTTTAACCGTCTTTTGGGTGCCCACAAGCACAACCCATACCATATGCAACACTATCATGAATAATATGCTAGTAATTCTGTCTCTTCATGGCTCTCAACCATCTTTTGGATGCCACCAGCTTCTTACTCCTATCATAGGTCACTTGGCTTCAATGCCCTCGTCAAAAGGTTAGCAAGATGTGGCTAGGTTTCAAGCCATAAATCTAGACAGTCATAATATGTGCCAACATATCTATATGTCATGCAAGAGGTATCATGGGCAATGGCCTAAACCACAACCCCTGATATATGGCATTGTGGATGCATTGCATAATATTCCCAGCCCAACATGCTTTCAATCATATAATAAGAGAGGCATTAAAATAAACACCATGTTAATAACAATCCCATGATGCACCCAATGCATGCATGTCTAAAGTAGCATATAATATCACTAAAACACATCATAGGCTTCTATTGGAAAGCATAAGAAAAACATCAATCCAAGCATATGTGAATTGTTTCCGTCATGTGAACGATCGTCCAAAACCCTTCAAAGACTATTAAACTCCATAAACAAATACACTAGCAAATCACTGGAGACCTTAGAAACATGTTCATACAATTAGAATTAGTGTTTGGAATCAATCATGCCAAAACAGACAACCCAACCACGGACAACAGGAGGGGTGTCGGTCTAACCTGGTAGAGACCGGTTGATTGCCCCGATCGACCAATCAGGCTGCAAGAATTGCATCCCAGGTCGAAATACCTTTGATCCTGACCCACTGGGGGTTTTGGGCTGATCTTAGGCATCGATTTCGTCTTTGAAGCACATCACTCCCAAATGATGAACGACAACAAACCTTAGTTAGCTAACAATTTGAGATGAGGATCCTACCTTAGGAGAGTTTTGCAGTTAGGAAAGATGTAGATTTCATGCATCGTGCTAGACCCGACTAGGATTGATGGAAAATAATGGTTTCCCATTCAAATTTCATCCCCCCAACATAGTTTCTTCACATCCATCTCTCTAGAAATAACGAAAAACAAAGATGAGATAGAAAAGATAGATGAATTACCTTTAAGACTGATGGTCACACAAAGATTTGAGATTGCCAATGCAAATACAGCTTCCTCTCACTTCAGGATGAAGCCTCTGACTAGCTCTAGAACTCTTGTGCATCTAAGAACAAAATAATCCCGAATTCAAGGTTTAGAATCAATAAATAAGGGTTTTAGAGAGTAAAAACCTTGAAATTCCAATACTGTCCTGACCAACAACCTGGGGATGGCAGGTTCGGTGACCAACCACCCCTGTCACTATTCAGCAACAAGGTGGTCAATCAGTTTGGTTTTGTCCAGGACTTAATGTACAAGCTAGAGATAAGGCCAAGGGTTCATACTGGAGTTGGGCACCTCCCAACTCCGACGCTCGAGAGCTAGTAGTCCGCCTTCTCAATCCATCCAGGTTGGAGTCCGATCTTCTTCCATACTCCAACAAAGCAATAGGACCTTGATCTTCACCATCTAAGTCCATGGATTCAGATACTAGTCGAATGGTCTCTAATTGGATGGCCCACAGCTTCCTTCTACTAGATCCATGGGTCCTTGGGCTTGTAAGTAGGGTTTTGGGTTAGAATCTTAGGGGTTATCATAATTTTTGTCTTAATTGAGAAAATTAAGGGACTTTTGTGACTTGTGAATCTATAAAAAAGGGTATAAATGATTTTAATTGTCAGCATCATTTATTTCTTAAAATTTCCTCTGTTGGCTGATTGGTCCTCTTGAGACTATTCAAAGTTAAAGAAGTGGTTTATGAGTGGAAAAGTACTCTTCAAATCGGATAATAAATGAGCATAATGCTGGTTAGCAAGTTTTATATGTTAAACTTCTCATGAGCATTTATATAATGTGTGACTGATGGACAATTTTTGATATCCGACAGCCGGAAGGCTAGTCTTTGTAAGACAGGGAAGGAGGAGAAGGCGCAGACACGTGAGTGCTTTCTTTGTGCTTAAAGAGTTATAAACAATACAAATGATGGTATACAACATAACTGATAAAAATGATGTCAAAGAGCAAAGCAACCTCTAGCAAATTATTATTTGACACCAAGATAGTGCCATCCTGAGGTACTGTTCAGTTAGTTCCAACAAATGTTTTCTCTGGACTTTTATGTCCTGTCCTTTTTTCATATAACCTTGCCTCAGGACAAAATTTGTAATTTCATTATGGATTTCTGTTTCCCTGGCCATTAAATCTGTGAACTAATCAGTAGGACAATTTGTCTCCTGAATGTAGTACGATAAAATGTGTTTGCTTGAAAGCAAGATAGAACATCAGAGTCTAAAGTGTGAATGTAAAGGTGACCTTAACTTGTCACTAGGAATGTGGGAAATGGTTTTATTCATTGTTATCTTCATCTTTTTGGATGGGGCTTAGGTAGTTCCAGAACATCCCAGCAGGCTATTATGATTAAATGATGACTGTTCATGAACTGTACAATTCTATCTCCTGTTTGACTTGCATGGGTTTCTCATGAATGTGACTGATGTTCTTAAAGTTGGCTGCATTTTTTCCCCAAATCTTTCAGGTCATTTGAGTGCAAAAGATTCTTTAAGCAGAAATGGTTCTACACTTCTACTGCAGAAATCCATTGTCAGTGTCGGTGGGATTCTCATCCTTTGGATGCAGTAGATGAAGATAATGATGTTTCAGGTAAACAATGTGAGACTGAAAAGGAATGTGGACTTGTAATTAACTTAGAAGATCCTTCAGCTAGGTTTGAGATTGCCTCATCTCCGGATGATGTTTTAGATAAACAATGTGAAACTGAAAAGGAGTGTGGACTTGTAATTAACTTAGAAGATCCTTCAGCTAGGTTTGAGATTGCCTCATCTCCCCTGGGAGAGGTTAAAATTTCTTTTAGTTGTGATTCTGCCCTTGGGAAATCGGGCTTCCATGCCCCAACTCTGAATGAAGTTCTTAAAATGGAGGATAGGTGTTTAAAATAGTATCGAATTGTTGAGCCTGATTTCTCTTTGATGAATCTGATGAAAGAACTGTGTCAGTGCTTTTTGGAACTGCATAGTGACTCTATGGATGATAAACAGATGGAAGAAATGCAGCATCAAGTCTTGATCCATTGGGAAACTCTTGTTTGATAATGTATCGGGTGCAGAGGAGAAAAACAAATTTTGGGTGTCAGTGGCTTCTTTGAATGGATCAGGCAATCTTAAGGTTCTTTTACCACAATTTTCAAGGCCACCAGCCATGGATGGCCTAGATAGCCTTGATTGAGTTATACAACTCAACAGGAAAGCTATTCAGAACTCCAATGCTGAAAGGGAAAAGAAGAAAAAGGAGCCAAAAGGTCAAGACACAGGGAATTCGAGTGGCTTAGTGGTTGTTCAACAGCATCGGATTGGTAATGCATGGCCTCCCCCATCATGTAAATGACATATTTAAAGCGAAAGAAAGGGTCAGAATTTCATTGGTAAACAAACCTTCCACACTATATTGTCTATCACAGCGGATATGTAAGTTTTTCATTTGCTAGGTGTCGGAGATGAAGATTGTTGTTCAAGCCGTGTTGGGGATTGTTTAACTGTGAAACTGGCGTGAGTTTGCATACACATTGAGGGGAATTTAAGGAGGGTTTCTCGATGAATGCATTTCTATGAGTTGTGACCCAGATGGACACCCACGGCGTGTTTATTGCAGAGACTGCCCTCTCGAAAGATCAAGGAATGATGAACCATCTGAGCCTTGTAAGGGTCACTTAGTGAGGAAGTTTATCAAAGAATGCTGGAGTAAATGTGCCTGCAACAAGCAATGTGGAAATCAAGTAGTGCAGCGGGCATAACATGCGACTTCAGGCAAGGTCCGAAGTATCGATTGGTGTCGCTGTGTCGGTGGCCGGCGACACCACTGAAACCCTGAAAAGTCAGCGACCTGTCTCCGACATTTAGTGGGGCGAACCGCGACTCCACGAGAGTAGACTGAAGAGAAGATGGTTGTACACCGTTGCAGACTGAGAGAGAGAGAGATCTCAGACTGAGGGAGAGAGAGAGAGGGAGAGATTGCAGACTGAGGTCATGCCGCATATGGGAGAAGAGTAGCAGGCTTGCAGCGGTGGAGGAGAAGAGTTGGAGAGGGAAGATCGCAGAATGAGGTAGTGAGGTCATGCGGGAGAAGAGTTGCAGCCTTGCAGCGGTGGTGGAGAAGAGTTGGAGAGAGAGAGAGCAGAGAGGGTTTTGGATTAGTTTTGTTACCGGCGAATGGAGAGAAGAGCGGAATATTCAATCCGTCGAAAAATTGGAAGAGCTGCGGCTTGTATGAGTTATTTTCTTCCTCTCTTCCGGCGGTAGAACGCACCAGCAGCGGTTGTACTCATGCCGCCGGCAACAAAATCTTTGATTTCATCGACATTTTGCCGGTTCGATGAAAAATCACCAATTTCCGGTGATTTTCCGGCGACATTTTGTACCTTTCGTTTCGAGTACTAGTTTCGTGTCGGACTTGGGCGACAGGGTGATATATTGCCAAAACTTGGCGATATATCGCCAACATGAAGTACCGTGCTTGCAGGTCAGAAAGTGCCCCCCCTTATTACTCCTATGTTAGTTGAGGTGCAAATTGTCTGAAGTTAGACACACACACACAACACTTTGCAGTGATTCAATATTATTTATGTTTCAGGTGTTTATGACACCAGAAGGAAAAGGGTGGGGTCTCCAGACTCGTGAAGATCTTCCTAAAGGTACCTTTATGCGTGATATATGGGTGAAGTTGTAATGAACAATGAGCTATGTGAGCGCAATATGCGAAGTCCAGGAAAAGAAAAACATACATACCCTGTGCTGCTTCCTGCTTGATGCTGATTGGGGTTCTGAAAGAGTATTAAACGATGAAGAAGCTCTGTGTGTAGATGCTACTTTTTATGGAAATGTTGCCAGATCTGTTAGTCTTAGGTAACTGATTAACAAAGATTATCTTTTCTTTTTGTTCAATGCAATGCCTGTGTAGCAAGCTTTTAATATTAAATAAACAATGGCTGGTTCTAGCTTCTAAGCATAAATTTATTTTGATCATTTTGGTGATTTTCCTTGTAAGGTTTTGTGCTATTGGACTTCCTCTTATTTTTGTGTTATCTCTGCGATGTTTGGGTGCTGTTTCAGTACTATTTGTTGCTAGTTATCAGCATTTGTTTGCTTTGTGAGTTGATGCTATTCCATTAGATATCCAGGTTTCCTATTTGTTGCTGGTTGCTTTGCCTGGCACTAATTCTCGGTGGAATTGGGACTGCCAATGAGGAGTTCCTGGTAGTTTAGGATTTGGAGTTTTAAATCCTAGACTACTATGTTTGTTTCCTAATCAATTTCTACTTGTAATATGATCTACGAATAATGAAATAGCTGGCTGTAGCCTTCATGATGTGAAAAAAAAAAAAAAATCTTCCCTTGGCCGAAACCTGGAGTGGGCCCCATGGCCACTCCAAATGGTGCACCTAGGGCTGGCCTAACCCTCTAGGTGGGGTATTTGGTCACTTTAGCCCTAATTCAGTTTCTGGTTTATTTTTCAGAATTTTATTTTTAAATTGGTTGAAGAGTTTTTGTCAGTTAGGAAGTGCAGTTTAAGTTGAGGAAGAGTTCTTGAGTCTTGGGACTCTTATTTAAAGATGAGATTCCCAACAGTCTTTATTTACAAGAAGAGTTCCTTTAGTATTTAAGGCTCGCTTTGGCATAGTTTGCATTTGTTGTAAATTGTAATACAACAGTTTTATTCATGAGGGTAGTTTTGTCTGTTGGGATGCTTTATTCTTTTCAGTCCCAAATCAGGTATATTTGTATCTTCTCTTACATATTACTATTATAAAGGCCTGGTATGTCACATTGGCATTAGTCAAGATTCATTCAATTATTTCAACCTGGCATCAGAGCCATATCAGACTTGAGGCACCAAAGCATCACCATCGCAGGTTACAACAGGCACCAAAGCACCACCATCCTAGGTTACAGCAGCCACCAAACACCTTTCACCACCCTTAATCACCATCGCCTACATTTGAACTATCATTCCATCTCCAATTGTAACTCCGAAAATATCTTCTAACCCCAATGATTGATCCTAGAAGAGTCGCTGCACCTTTGTGGCTCTTCTAGGGCAATCCCCTGCCACCACCACCAGTCCCTAAAAACACTTGGGATCAAGGTTAAAGTATCTCATGATACCATACGATATTAGTCGATACGTATCTATATTTGACACAACTGGTACGATACATCTCGATACGTCTCTTTGCTTAATTGTGCTTAAATACATTAGTCAGAACGATACAATACTTGATACGGGACAATATGCCTCTTAAAATCACCTGACCGACACGATACTCGATATTGATACTTTAAACCTTGCTTGGGATCACTCCTAAGAGTGTCGCTCTCATTTGCGACTCTCCTAGGGTGGTTGACAACTTGCTTGAGTTGGTTTTTGTTGGATTCTACTAGGAGTTCAATTAGAGTTTGTATATGAGTTAAATTAGAATTTGTATTCATGTAAAATTCTATTCCTTGTAATAGTGTACTTTCCACTTAATTATAAATAGAGGGCTTGAGATCATTCATCAATAAACCATTCTACCAACATGGCATCAGAGCCTAAGTTCGATTAGGGACGAGAGAAAAATATAACAAAGCAAAAATCTCTCTCTCACTTCTAATTTTTCGCAAACCCATCGCAATCCATCGGCTCCTTATTTTTTTCTGGCAGTTTAGTTTTTTTTTTTTTCTCTTTCTTCAGTTCCGCTGCACCCATCGGCTCCTTATTTTTTGCATTTTTGCGAAGCAGACTCGTTCTACTTATTTGCCTTCTTTTCATAATAGAAAAAACTATTCATTTTATGTTAATTCATACTGATGTGTGGGGTCCCTGCTGACATGTGTTTATTACTGGCCATAGGTACTTTGTTACTTTTATTGATTGTCACTCTCGTTCTACATGGATTTATCTTTAAAAACAAGAAAATGAGGTTTTTCGATGTTTTCATGATTTTCATAATATGATTAAGACTCAGTTCAATGCCACTGTGAAGATCCTTCGTAGTGACAATGGCACAGAGTATATTGATGGTGAATTTCAGAGATCTCTTTGACTTTGGCATAATACACCAGACCAGTTGCGTTGATACGGCTGTCCAAAATGGGGTTGCCGAAAGGAAGAATTGGCATATCTTAGAGATAGCTCGTTTCATTAAGATTCATTGCTTCTTACCTTATGAATAGGATGCCCAGTAGGATACTTGGTTTTAAATGTCTTAATGAGATTCTTCAGGGAGCCTCTTCTTTTGTTATTCTCCCAAAGGTTTTTGGATGCATGTGTTATGCCCGAATCACAACTCACCAGCGTAAGCTGGCTCCCCGCGGCCTACGCTGCATATTTTTGGGGTATTCTGCTACTCAGAAAGGGTAGAAATGTTATCATCTTCCTTCCAAGAAAACCATTGTATCCATGGATGTAACTTTTTATGAGTCTTGCCCTTACTATGTATTCTGCTATTCAGAAAGGGTAAAAATGTTATCATCTTCCTTCCAGGAAAACCATTGTATCCATGGATGTAATTTTTTATGAGTCTTCCCCTTACTATACACCTCTTCAGTGGGAGAGTCCTAGAGGAGAGGTGTTCTTTCCGACTCTAGATCTTCCTATCACACACCAACACAACTTAAGAGTCCCAGAAGAGTTTCCTGATCAGGGTGAGACTTCGGCCAGTATACCTGAGGACTCTAATCCTCCCCCTTCGTTTTCTGAACCATGTGAAGAACCTAGCCAGGGGGAGACCACTCCTCTGAGACACATTGTTGGGGTTTTTCAAAACCAGATTGACCAGAATAAGGAGGTGCAGACTTATCAGAGGAAGAATTACAACCGGCTAAAGCAGGTGGAGAAAGGTGATACGTTACCATTCCAGTCTCCTGCTTCAGATTCTACTATTCCCCTTAAGGTATCTTCTTCTGATCTTCTTATTGCTGTTAGAAAAGGGGTTAGATCTTGTACTCAACATCCCATAGCTAAATATGTTTCTTATAACTCTTTGTCTGACTCCTACCGTGCTTTTATATCCTCTTTGTCATCTGTATCTGTTCGTAAAAGTTGGCAGGAAGCTTATGTTGATAAGAGATGGAAGGCAACTATGGTAGAGGAAATGCAGGCAATGGAGAAAAATGACACTTGAGAGCTAGTTACACTTCCTCCAGGAAAAAAACCAGTGGGTGGAAATGGGTATTTGTGGTTAAACAAAATATGGATGGATCAATCAACAAGTTGAAAGCTAGACTAGTTGCAAAGGGGTTTACCCAGACATATGGGATTGATTATCAGGAGACCTTTACCCCTGTTGCGAAACTAAACACTGTCAGAATTCTGTTGTCTGTAGCTGTGAACAAAGACTGGAACTTGCACCAACTAGACGTAAAGAATGCTTTCTTACATGGGGAGTTAGCAGAAGACGTTTATATGAAAATCCGACATGGTTTCTCCGATGACAATGCTGTAGGGAAAGTTTGTCGGTTGAAGAGGTCAATTTATGGGTTAAAACAGTCTCTTAGATGCTAGTTTGGATACCTCCTGAAGGCAATGACTTCTATTGGGTACAAGCAAAGCAATGCTGATCATACATTATTTGTCAAGAAGTCAGGTACTATCATCACACTTCTCATTGTCTATGTAGACGATATTGTCATCACAGGGAATGATGGTGAAGAAATTTTGAAGGACTTTCTTGGCAGAGAGTTTGAAATTAAAGATCTAGGGAAGTCACAGTATTTCTTAGGGATTGAGGTGGCTCGATCAAAGAAAGGTATATTCCTATCCCAAAGAAAGTATGTCCTAGATCTATTATCAGAAGTGGGAATTTTGGGGTGTAAAGCAATTGATACCCCTATTGAAGCTGGAGCTAAACTTAAAGAAAAAGAGGGAGAACCAATGGACAAAGGAAGATACCAAAGGCTGGTAGAGAAACTTATTTACTTGTCCAACACCAGGCCAGACATCGCTTATGCTGTAGGGATAGTGAGCCAATTTATGCATGATCTATATTTAGCTCATATGAAGGCTGTTACTAGAATACTACAGTATTTGAAGGGAACTGAAAAAGGAATACTTCTGTCACCCATCGATAATTTAAAAGTAGAAACATACACTGATGCAGACTGAGCTGGATCTCCAGACAGGAAGTCAATTTCAGGTTACTGTACCTTTGTTGGAGGTAATCTAGTTACTTGGAGAAGTAGGAAACAGAATGTGGTAGCTTTATCTAGTACCGAAGTTAAATATAGAGCTATGGTTTGTGGAGTTTGTGAGCTACTATGGTTGAAAGGCTTGCTGCAAGATATTGGAGTCCAAGTTCCAAACCTTATGATCTTATATTGTGACAACAAGGTTGCTATTAGTATTGCTCATAATCTGGTGCAACATGATCGAACAAGCACATTGAAATTGACAGGTTTTTTGTCAAAGAAAAGTTGGAACAAGGGCTTATTTGCATACCTTTTGTAAGATCTGGAGACCAAGTAACAGATGTTTTCACTGAGGGTTTGAAAGAAAGAGATTTCCTTCCTATTGTAGGCAAGTTGGGCATGACTAATATCTATGCCTCAACTTGAGGGGGAGTGTTGGATTCTATTAGGAGTTCAATTAGAGTTTGTATAGGAGTTAAATTAGAGTTTGTATTCATGTAAAATTTTATTCTTTGTAATAGTGTACTTTCCACTTAATTATAAATAGAGGGCTTGAGATCATTGATCAATAAGCCATTCTACCAACAGTTTTTTATCATCGACTTTCTTTTTTTCTTCCCCTCTTGCCTATAGTAGGACCTAGAGGGATTGCAAATATCTAGTGATCCTTTTAGGTCTATCTCTTGGCCCATTTCGACCCTGCGAATGGTCCTATAGACTTCGATTTCTCCCAAGGGTGCTTCTATGACCATCACATCTTGCTTTTCTATGTTCTGAAACCTTTTTCTTCTCCAAAAAAATTTCTATGTATGCTATTTGAGGTGGTGAGTTTTTTTCTCCTACCCAAATTTTTTTCTTCCTTAGTCCTTGATTCAATATTAGTTCCTGTGATGGCTGATCTCAATAAGCCCGCCTCTTCTGGTACATCTGGTGCTGAGGATCTTCCCGTTTCTATTCATTGGGATTTTGATTTTTCTCCTCTTTAGATGATCACTGTCAAGCTTAATGGGACCAATTATCTTCGCTAGTCTTGTTCTTCACCGGGTTTGCAATAAGACAAATGGTATACGGATGAGTGCTTGGTTATGGGATGTCTTCTTAATTCCATTGAGCCAAGCATAACAGAGGGTTATCTTCTTCTTCTTGATGCTATCACGATCTGGAGAGTTGCGAAGGAAACATATTTTGAAGTGTTAAATGATGCACAATGCTTTGAGATTCGGGAGAAGATTAATTAGTTACAACAAAAGGAGCTAACCCTATCTTAGTATTACAATACACTTAGAGGCTATTATCAAACACTGGATTTTTACGGTTGATTTACTTCGTCTTGTGCTATGGATGTGGTTGCTTTTCGAAAGTGGGAAGATAAGCTCAAAGTGTATGACTTTTTGGCAAGGCTGAACATTGAGTATGATAAGATTCGGGCACATATTCTTTCCCTGGAGCCCTTTCCTTATCTGGAATAAGCCCATGCTATTATTGATACAGAGGATAGTTGGCATACAACTATCGTATATACCCAGACATTTGATAGATCAACACTAGTTGCCAATGTTGGTAATAACAAGTCTGGTTCTGGTGATTCTCGGCCTCCAGTAAAGTGTGAAGATTTTGAGAAAGAGCGCCATACAAAGGACAAGTGTTAGAAGTTGTATGGACGTCTAACAAATTCCCGTGGAGGAGGTAAGAATGGAAATAGAGGCAACAATCAAGCATCTGTAAATCAAGCTATTTTGGACACCCTAAGTACTCTAGTACCTCTTTCCTCAAACAAGCTCCAACACCTTCACTAGTTGATGTCCAGGCTTGATATCCTCTTCGGTGCCGACTCCTAGTGCGAATGTAGCCTTTGCCATTTCATCCTTTGTTGATCCACAACACCCTACATGTATTTTTGGTTGTCGCAGTGTCAACTCAATTCATCCATCCTGGATAATTGACTCTAGGGTAGCCGACCACATGACAGGATGTTCGAACAGTTGATTGATCTCTTTTTCCAATCTCTAGGAAGGGTTCCATTATCTGTTCACTGACCCTTACCTTATCTTTTGTTTTGCATGTTTCTAAATATTTGGCGAACCTTTTGTTTATTAGTAGCCTTACTTGTGATATGAAATGCAAAACAACATTTCCCCCTTCTAATTGTGTGTTTTAGGACTTGAAAATGGGATGTATGATGGGCAGTGGTAGACAAAAATGGGGCTCTACTTATTGGACGTGTCTTTAGCGGCTTTTTCTATTTATTGCCTCTCCCAGATCTGACACGTGGCATTTAAAGCAAGCCCCAAACGGTTACAAATGTATCACGTATTGATTTAAAGTATTGTGCTAATTGTTTGATCTAAATTAGTTACGACACATAAGCTTCTAGAAACCTTGGACGTTTTCCCTTGTGTGTGGATTGTTGATTCTCTTGAACAACATGACACAGCCCAATTTATCATAGGCCCAATGGTATAATATTCATGGGCCACACATGGGCTGGCCCAACTTATAAATAACACTAATGGGCTACACTTAGCCCACATTCTAGAAGGGAGGGAGATTCTAGAGGAATCTACATCTATAAAGTATCTTGTCTCTAGAAATATCCCTAGAAATATCTAGACCCACTAGAATATTCCTAACCATTAGATTCTAGACACTTGTACAAATCACAACCATTCATTGTATCCTACCTCACCTATAAATAGGGGAGGGATTCATTTGTACAAAGCATCAAATAAGTGATCAATACAAGTTCTCTCAAGGTTCTCTTGGAGCTCTAAGCTTTATTCTACTCTCTCTAGCAGGGTTTTAGGCTGACTTAGTGCAAGTAAGTGCTAAGTGCCGGCACGGTTGGCTTAGTCAATAACTAAGGCCGTGACAAACAGCTCATCTCCCTGCTCTTTCATTAATGAAATCACCAGACTTCGTGCTAAACCGTATCAAATCCATTGACCATCTCTTGTTCCAATGCATGTATTCCCAACAAATGTGGCATCACTCAATGCAAACATCTACTGGCTACACCATTCAAGGCTCTTGGCTATGGAAGGATGAAATAGAATGGATGATTGATAAGTTTAAGTATAACAGTGTTGTCTCTCAAGTGAGGAAGTGCAATTCTATTGCCACCATATGCCAGATCTGGGCAGAATGACACATTTTTCTCAATATTGTTATCCCTCACATGACTCTGAGCAGAAAAACAATAGCTTACACCATGCTTCAATTCCATGCTCCCCTGGCTACAGTGATTGATTCGAGTGAGAACTGCCTTTCCGATTTAGGCACATAGTGCAACAACGTCTGGTATTGACCAAGCTGGAAGATGGATGAATGCTTATGAACTGTGATGGATTCGTTGGAGACCCAGTGGGTAGGATATGGGTCTTGACCATTGAGTCATTGACTATGTAGGCCTTGGTTGGGCCATGCAAGCTGGGCATCAACATGTTGAAATCCATTATGACTCCCAAGTTGTTGTTTCAAGCTATAAACAAAACAAGTTCTACCCCATGAAATGCTCTTTAGATCTTGGAGGACATTTGGGATATGATGGAAGGGTTCACCATGTGTAATGTGATTCACAACTGGAGAGAGTTCAATTCTGGTGCTATCTTGCTAGATTGTGTATCTCAATTCTCACCTCAGGAAATTATTTTGGACTCCCAAATGATACGCTTCCCCCTTGGTGCTCTCATTGAGTTTGATGTTTATGGTCTCCCCTATTAACTTTATTTTATATTATAATCAATAATATACATTTTTCCTTCGTCCCCCCCTTCCCCCACCCCCTCAAAAAAAAAATGAATAGAATGATTTTCTTTTGGTGAAAATAATAGCATGATTTACATCAACATTATAGTTTAAAAAAAGCTTGAAGAAATATTTACCAAAAATAAATTGAAAGAATGGGTTAAAAGCCCACCACTGAGAGGAATATTACAACGGCAGAATGTTAAGCCCATGTAGGAATTGAGCTATAATTATTAGCTAGAAAAAGGAAAAAATAAATAAATAAAATAAACTATCTCACTCTCAATCTATCAGGGTCAAGGGCCAGCAGGGCATGAGATGGGCCACCAAAGGCACACAAGATCTTGGAACAATTTCTACTTTTAATGCTTCCAAATGAACCGTTAGGCCTCTATTAAAATTGCTACTTAGATTTTAAATCACCTTCCTAACCCCATTAAAAAAAGAATTCCTATTTAATCTTGGAAAGGACAGGAGGGCTGGGAAGGCCCATATAGGCAAGCCTCGGAGAGAGTCGAAGTGTTGGGCTGGGCCTTGGTGAAGGTATGGGCCCACAACTCCAAACTGGTCCAGGTGTGACTCTTGGAGAAAGGTTAACTTGCTCAAGTGCCCTGCTTTGAAGCTTTGCTGGGTAATCCCTCACACACCCTATACGCGGCCCTGTTCCTGTGCTCCATTTACATGTCAAACGCTCCCCAACCAGATCGAAAGCCTCCACAGAAACTTCTTCAATGGAGGAGCCATTAACATCTGCTGCTGCTGTAGCTTTCTCTGTAATGGGTTCTTCTTCCTCTGTTGACTCTGGTTTAGTTTCTTCATCTGCCGCAAGCAGGTAAGATGAACTATCGTCGTCTATGGCGAACCTCTGTAGTAAGTAAGAGTGAGCATTTATAAACATTTATAATCAACAAATTGAAGAAGTATTCTTATGGAAGATGTAATGATCAGATTAGTTACCTTGACATTAGCGAGATCTACATGATGTTCCTGAAGAAAGCTAATGAATTCCTTGAAATTCTCCTCTGTTGGATGATAATGACCACTATAAGGCCATATAGCCTATATGTAGCAACAAAAAATAAATTAATAAGAAGAGCTTGCAGCAGGAAATTCTGGAAAAAGTGTGTTACGTGTGCAATGGGCCAAATTTGGTGTATAGGATAATTTAAGGCTAAATTCGTTTTATTAGCTTCGAAGCCTTTGTCACACTAGTCAAAATATGTAACATTTGTTATCAGAGTTGACACCATGGTATGGTGTGTTGGCGATATATCGCCGTGTTGTTGGGGGTGACATGACTCCTTCCAGCTGGCATGACTTATACAAAAAGTCGACGACATATCGTCGAAAAGTGGATTTTTTGGCGATATATCACCAAATTCACCATATTTACAAGAATTTCATTTAGTTTTTCACCGATTTTTGCCAAAGTGGCGTAAGACCTCTATGGGCTGTCGGCAACAAAATTTGAAGCATAAGTCATACTCAACATAATTGTATAATGAATTATAGACTTTAATACTTCTCTTCACTAGTTGTGTAGTTGTATTCTTTTTACATGTTTACATTAGTTTATATGAGTTTTCCAAACTTCCAATTTTGACCACATATGGGCTTGAAATTGCCAATTAGAAACTTTAGATTAAGTGATGTTTTAGGTTAGAATAATGCTACTAGTGTGTTATTGGCCTAATTAAGCTAAAACGACTTTAAATACCCCTCAAAATCGGGAGTTGAATTTTCATCAACAACACCCTTGCCAAAAGTAATCGACATATCGGCGAAATGTCACCGTGTCGGTGGTGTCGCCAATCATTGACACGGCGACACTGTCAAATTAGGCCACATGACAAAATTCAAGCCAAAACGACTTTAAATACCCCCAAAATTAGGAGTCGGATTTTCATCGACACCCTTGCTGAAAGTCACCGACATATCGGGGACACTGTCCGATATGTCGGACCTTGGCTGACACCACTGCCAGATAGCTACCAAGAAAGGGCCCAATTTGGTATATGAAATGGGTTAAGGCATTGGAGCTTTTAGAAAGCTGGCACCACTAGTCTTAAGTACCTAACAGAGCGGTGATTAATTGGTAAACAATGGTAATGGGTACCTCAAGAACACCGTCATGAGCAACTAATCTTCCGGCGGCAGTGGTTGCAGCTCCGGAGAGAAAGCTAGAATGCTGGAAAACGCCTTTCTTCTTCTGGCCAATGTAGAGAGACCTTCCTGTACTCAGCACGAATATCCACTTGGATCCTTCATCGGTTTCCACAGGTATTCTTTCATTTTTGTACACTAGCTTCCCATTCTCCACTATCACTTCATATGATTCCCTCTCTTTCTGCAAACAAAACAAAACGAAACCCAAATCGATCAACCGATCTCCATTAATTTCCTCGTCTGAGCTGACAGATTTGAACTTACCGGTCCAAGGTATTTGATGCATTCACGCTGCAGAACTGCCCTTGGGCAGCTGTCCAGATTTGTTTCTTTACCATTTCCCACATCCAACCTTAACAGATTGAAATCAAGATTAATGACCATGATTGATGGGCTTATGAGATAGAATTGAAATAGTATTGATGAATTGGTATACCAGTAGAAGAACGGTTGAGTGCTCTCACTATCAAACCAGAGATCGTAGTATGAGTGTAGATTGTGTCCATAACGATGCCGCGGATCGATCTGCAAATACATTTTTATCATTAGATTGGAAAAAAATACAGGAAATTTATCAACTTTCAACGTCAAACTCCATTAGTTGGGGCCACAGTGATAGGTGGGTATGGCTTTTTGGATTGTCAAACTGGATGAGTGGAGAAGATGACCCACTCAATGACCCAAAAGCAGAAAAAGAAAGAAGAAATCTGCAGTTTTTTCTCGGTCAGAAAATTCAACACCGAAACTATAATAGGTCTACCAAAAAGAACGCGGCGAATAGTGTTTGATGTTTTGCCTCAATGAATATCAAATTAGATATTACGAGTTGGGTTGTAGATTATTCGAGTGGTCGTTGAAAGTTGAAACTTACTGCTTCAAGCCAATGCTGTAGAGCTAGCTTTCTGAGCTTTCTCATCTTTGGACA
This sequence comes from Hakea prostrata, assembly GCF_041222555.1. Lineage (NCBI taxonomy): Eukaryota > Viridiplantae > Streptophyta > Magnoliopsida > Proteales > Proteaceae > Hakea > Hakea prostrata. The sequence continues at coordinate 61,763,012 of NC_142602.1, forward strand.
AACCTTTACCCACCTGAATAACCACAGCGAATTTAATCTCAGTTTCATCATCACAAGGCACCCATTTGGATTCATTTCCAAATCAAAATAGAGCCCAAGAAAAGAAATCAATCTGAAATTTAAGACTAACAAAACTAAAAATTGATTCTTCTTGTTTTTACCTTGGCAGCCCTTGTTCTGGCCCTTGCCCACCTGGAACTTGCAGTTTCAGGTCTTTTGATGTCAAAGAACGATACAGAACTCTGCTTCAAAGCTGCAGAATCTAATGCATTCCACCTGAAAATTTCCAATTTAGTCAGATTGACCCAACCCAATAAATCAAAACAAAACAAAACAGGAAGAATTTTGACCAAGGAAACGAACCAGAGCTCCTCTACCACAACGGCACAATCTGCAAGGTTTCTTCGTGTCCTGTAACTCTTATAGACCTTCTGAAGCTTAACCGCAGCTGCATCAAGCTCGCTCAACGTTCTTGGAGAAAATAATATCGACGGTTTTCGTGGAGGCAGAAGTATCTTCGGTTTCTGTATTCGATTCAACTCGTTTTCTTTGCTTCTTGCTTCAAATTTCATTTTCTGGGTTTTTCCGTTCTCAAAGCTTACCATCGACTCTTCAATACCCATTTTATCAGACCCACCAGATTTCGAAACGGTGTCTGAATCTTCTTTCTTGAAGCTAACTTCTCTGATTAGACTCCTCTCTGTGTCTTTCCCATCAAAGCTTATAGATCTCACTAAAACTTTCTCAACATTGTTTGTCAATCGAAGTAACCTGCTCTTCCAAATTACAATCCAGGCTGATGCTAGCAAGGAAAACGATAATCCCATTGAATCTGAAACATTAACAGAATCTTCATTGTGATTAAAGAACAATCAATCTGCTTAAGAGGAGGAAGAACAGTAAGTAATAGCAACAGAACCCTGTGCTTTCAGGGCACAAACAAGCCTTATCTGAAAACATGATGAGAACCCATCACCATTTTCATAACAAAGAGACAAAACGAACCTTAAAAACGAAAAACAGACAGGGATTAGTGAAGATCGTTCCTTTACCTGTAAATCCAAGCGAACAATCTTTATTGAAGGATCCTTGTCGCTAACCACTGTTATGCCAATCTGCGCTGATCTCTGTATATAAATAGGTAAGTAATGGCAGAAAATGTGGAAAAGAAGAATTGAGTGGACTCTGAACCTTCAAATACGCTCACACTGAAGATTGAGGAAAACAAAATTAGAAAAACTGAAAGCCGCGAGGAATTTGAAGGATTCAAAGCTTAAAAAATGTTCTATCCAAACTAAAACCCCAAACTGGTTTGTGGGTTATTGAGTTGTTTTTCCCAGGCACAGAAAGAATTGAAAAAAGAAGATGGGATGGTCAAGATCACGGAAAAGAATTTCTGCCCTGACTTCAAACTGCTGCTTGAATTAGAATTAACGCAGAAAGAATGAGATCAGTTGGCTTTTCTATACAAAGTCAACACTAATTGGTTTCAGAGTCGTAACTCATGCGCACGCCCCTTTGAAAATGTCGAAATATATAAAATTAACAATCTATGGCTCTCACACACTGTCTTAATTCTTTTTCTTGCCTTCAATTTTTGGGGTAAGACACACTGTATTAAATGGTACTTGTTAAAGGATGAAATCTTCTCTTTTGCATTAAATTTCCTGTAAATTTCCAGGTGAGTTAGCTGGTGACAGCAGAACCTATTACCTATCTATTCTGTGCATTAAATTCTGTCAAATGCCCTTAGAAGTGGGTGACCTGCAGTCCCTGCTCATCTTGCTCAACTTGATAAAGAGATAGCCCGCCATCTCTTAAATGATAGATGCTGAAACCTTGGAGTGGACTTTATTTTTGGCACAGTTCTTTGATTGTAACATATGACATTTTCAAGATTCAACAAAAATAAGAGATTACATGTGTAGGATTTCAAAAATGTCAGCTATCAAGATCCATAACCATCTAATTTAATATAATTTGATGTTAGGATTAAGATCATGCATGTCACTAATGCCCTATGACCTAGGCAATCCAGATTCACTAGGGTTAAGCATGCTTTGATATCCATTCCATGGGGGGCAGGGGGCAGGGTGTGTGTTGTGTAAACAGCTCTTTCAAATGAAGCTTTGCAATTCATGATTAGTGGTTGAAGTTCTGGTTCTGCAGTAAGGATCACATAATCTAGAAATTGAGATGGACTATTTAGAGTTGTTGCAGATTTTCCTCTATATAAAGATGTGTTTGTTATTCTATTAGACATTATGAGACTTAATCAAATGTTTAAACAATCTGATACTTTCTTTGTTCCTAGCTAGGTTTATTAATTCAATGGCAGATTCTATGTCAAGGCTGGCCCTCTTAGTGAGTCTTCCATCTGAATGGTCATTGTTCAATCCATGGCTTGTAAAATTGTGTATGCAGATTCCAATGTGTGTTTGAGCTCTTATTTGTAATGAATTTCATTTTATAAAAAGAAAAAAATAAATGTATTCGATGGGGGAAGGGAGGGAAGGAAGACGACAATTGAGAAGCTTCACCAAGAACTCGTAATTAGAGTAGACCATTCACTTAACTAGTATGGTAATGATACCCGAGGTTTACTTACTTTCCTTGATAGGCGTGAACATCGTATTTTCCAACCTAATTGGGAAGTGGAAGTTTAAATCGACAACATGGCATCAAACACCGCCTTCAATCAACTAAAAAAGCATCGGATAAGGCTCAACCAAGCAAAATGGTGCATTCAGGGGAACATCAGGAACATTCCAGGGTTACCATGTAACCCAAAGGCGAATAGAAGGCAAGTTGGATCTAGTTGATATGGTTGATATATATATATATATATATATATATATATATTTCCATACGTTATTAGCTGTTGTCGATAACAAACTGTATTACTGATAAATATGCATATAAGATAATTTATAAATATAAAAATAATATAACAATCAACTATAATATTTTTTGTTAAAAAAAATATATAATAAATTTTATGTCAGGGAATATTAACCTACATGTTTAATATAAGAATCTATGTAACAAATAATGATATGTCATACTAAATTTAATAGCACATAAAACTGGACATTATGCTGTTATCGTGCAATATAATATGGGAGAGAGAAAATGGAGCCATACATAATTTGATATAGTAATGCTATGAAATGTTTGCATTTGATACCTTGGTGTATATAATAATCATGCTATTTGAGGCCTTACTCCTAATAGGTTGCACACTTAGTTAAATTATACAATTTCTCTAGTGGTTTTTACGTAAACCCTTCTCAACCAACAAAAGAGAGCTACAGCCGAAATCCGGAGTGGAAATAGGAGTCAAACCCCCGGGGGGGGGAACACCCCCGGGAAAGACATACTAGGGTGGTTTTTACTTTTTAGTAGTCATATCAATCGGAACTGAGTAATGCAAATCAAAAAGTCCTTTTATTGTAGCCAAACAAAGATACCACATACTAGTTAGACATTAGCATCAGCTGTGATTATTATTGATATAGAACAACCGATATATTTGATTTAGTATTGGTTCTTAAATCCTATTGTTGCCTACTTATCATAATTTCATTTATATAAATCTTGTGTTAATTTGCTTAAAATGGAGTGTTGGACTAGAACTCATGATAACGTATCAATTGTAGGTATTACTTGTAGAAAATGACTGGATAGATGATACGATGTCAAAGAGTGACTCTGCGTCATTTTGTTCATCTATTTCGTAAGCAATGATCTAGGTTAATCATATATAAATTTTGATTCTAAATTTGATCAGTTATATTTCTATTGTTTGTCACGTAATTGATTTCTTGTGTTGAAAGTTTCATGTCATTAGAAGTAATTCAAAGTCTAAATTCTTGACAAATTTTCAAACTCATGTGATAGAATATAAGTGCACATCCATCTATTTCATAGGTATTAACTTTTAGGGTGCTCTTGGTTGAACCCTTTTTCACTCATTCATTATACATTTTAGGGTTGATAAGGACTTAGATGTTTTAATGAATCTCATGTTTGAATAAGTCCCAACATATTAATAACCCCTTTGAAGGTTTATTAGACACTATAAAACTAATATGATACCAAAAAATAGCTCAATGATATAAAAGCAAGAATACTAGAATCTCCTTGAAAATGAGCTTTGAACCACTTGTAAAACTAACACTTATCACTTGATACAGGTGATATGATAGTGACACTTAGAACCATGGCATGGTTTATAATAACTATCATTATCCACCAATGTTGGTGTAGCTAACAGCATCATTCAAATGGTCTACATGTTCAAAACATGAGAGGAAAATCTAGAAAAATACCATTTAAAGGAAAATAATTTGGAAGGAATTTTCCCTAATTAAAAGTAATTTAAAAAAATTGACAATGACAAATCAATGTATTATATTGGTCCATTCCCGGGGTGCCCCCCTTCTTTCCTTTAATTTTTTTTTTTTTCTCTTCCTACATTTGAAATATCACCCTATTGAAAATATTTTTTAAAGATAAAGATAACATATATAGATGTCAAACCCTATATTTAAGGATGAAAAAAATTAAATCCCAAGTAAAAGTTAACTCCTCAATCCCAAAAATTCCTGTATGTTTATCCTCTCCTCTTGACTTCCTATTTATTCTCTTCCCTTTTTTTTCCTATTTCTTCTCTCTTCTTTCTTGACAGGTGGCTAAGGAATAACTTGGAAAAGCTAGACGTTAGGATTTTATTACTAAATCTTGTCCACAATTAGGTATTCTCTCTCTCAATCCCAAAAATTCTTCTCTATTTATTTTTTGCTCTTGCCTTCTTAATTCTTATTGCGGTGGAAACCTAATGGAGAACTCGACGAAAGCGGTGGAAATTTCTGCTGAGGATCTTGATTTGATGCAGCGAAGTACCAAAAAATACAAACGAGGTCGCCAGGCGAGGGAAGTGGAGGATCATATTGATCCATCTCAGTCACGTTCGTTCCTTGGAATCTGTATGAGCAATTAGGATTTGGTCATGGAGGAAATAGAGGATACTTCTCGACTTCTTGATAATGTTGAGTGGGATACTGACAATGAGGAAGAAGGTTGATCCGTCTGTGGAAGATTGTTTATGCCCGGAAATCACCTTGACGAAGGAAGAAAAGAAGAGATTGCGAAAACCCTGGAAACAATCTTTAATCTTCAAATTGATGGGTAAAAACGATAGGGTATACCTGACTCTCAAAGAGACTGAACTAGATCTGAAAACTGAGTGGAACCATAGATCTAATTGACATTGGGAATAATTATTACATTGCCCATTTTAACTTGAAAGAGGATTACAGAAGAATTTTAACGTAAGGCCCTTGGCTAGTGTCGGATCATTACCTCTCATTTCGTAGATGAGAACCATATTTCAACCCTTTGGAAGCATAGGTAAACAAATTAGTAGTATGGGTTAGATTTCCAAGTGTCTCCAATGAATATTTTGACAAAATTTTCTCACAAAGCTTGGCAGTAGGATAGGAAAGGTCATTAAGGTGGATGCTACAACTACCATGGCTACCCAAGGTAAATATGCCTGAGTCTATGTAGAAGTAGATTTGACTAAACCTCTTGGTCGTACTCATCATATTCTCTATGAGTCTCTCTTTTTGATTTGCTTTGGATGTGGAAAATATGGACATCAAAAGGAAATCTGCCCACTACTTCAATAATCTGTTAACGATGTTGCATAGGATACACAGACAAATGGACCAGGCTTTGAAGGAAGGGGAGGCTCAAGAAAAGTGCAAAATGAGATACCTGATGACACATATGGGCCTTGATGATTGCACAACGAACAAAACTTAGAAAGGATACTCATCGAAATTTTGGTGCCGGAGTGGGAGATGGTGTTGGACTGCAGGGAAGGACATCATCGAAATGTGTTGGATCAAGAAACGGTTTCGAAAAGGTTGGTATTGGATTGTGTTTTGATGCCCTTACAGTAGTGGGACTCTTAGATGAGGAGGCTAAGATGGTAAGGGAAACAATCCAAAGTCCTATTTTTTCGTCAAATTACCAAAAGCCAATGAATGTTGTAACAGTGGATTCCCCAGCCATCCTATCTTGCGCACATCCCAGGAGAAGTCAAATGAAGGTGGGAAGGAATCTTAGGGAAAATTATCAGATTTACCAAGAACCTTCTGTGGTCCCCGAGACCATCCAAAGATCTAGAAACGTAAATCAACCTATTATACACCATATATTCTTCCGAATGAAATGGCAAAAGCAAGAGAGAAGTTCCTAAACGTGGGGACTAGTTAGGAGGGGACTAAAACGGTATTAAGCAATGAGAACCAAAACCCAAATTTTATGGTGGTAGAAAATCAAGCCGCGGTCTCAGCGCGTGTGCTAGATAGCGATCAATTAGTTGTGATGAGATTTCAAGGAAAACCTCCAGATCATATTTCAGACATCGGATTTGTCATTGGATGAAGAAGTTCCCATCATCCCAATAGATAATGATATGGTGAGTGATGATGTCGTTGACTTGTCTAATAATGTTATCTCATGAAGATGTTATGTTGGAATTGTAGAGGGGCAGGTAGTAAAGCATTTACTTCCACCCTAAAGCATTATAGAAGTGAATACAAACCTGATTTGTTAATTATTGTTGAACCAAAAGTGAGTGGATCTACTACAGAAGAAGTGATTTAGAAGATGAAAGGAGTTAAGAGCTATTGTAGTGATGCTACAAGGATGGTTGGTGACATTTGGTGTATCTAGGTTAATGATGACTTTGACACTAGGCTTCTTCAGTTGCATAAACAATTTGTCCTTCTGGAGGTGATGAGTAGGGAAGGAGGTGTATGGATGATAGCTGCTTCAAATGCAAGTCCAAACGAATCCAAAAGACAAGATTACTAGGACGCCCTCCATTCGGCTATGGACATTCATAAGGTTCCTTGGTTGGTGGTGGGTGATCTCAATGACATAAGGGATAGTGGAGAAGTGAAGAGAGGCGCCCCTATCTCTGCCAAAAGATGTATAAGATTTAAAGATAACATCAACAAATGTGGACTTCTCGATATGGGATATGTTGGTCCAAAATATACCTGGAGGGTTCCGAAGTGGAGCACCTGCAGCAGAATTTAAAGGCTGTTGGACATAGGCATGTGTACAGCTGATTGGCGTTTAGTTTTCCCTGAGGCCATAGTAAGAGTAGTGCCTAGATTAAAGTCAAATCATCACCCTCTCCTAGTGGACTTAGTTCCTAGTAGAAGTCCTTTCTCAAAGAGGCCATTCATATTTGAAGCTGTGTGGGTAACACATTAGAAATTTCCCCAACTTATAAAGGAAGGGTGGAAAAATGAAATCAGTCTTCCTAAGGCACTTGAAGACATGAAAGGGGTTTTATTGGAGTGGAATCATAATAATTTCGGCAAATTAAATGTTTAAAAAAAAAGAGAATCCATGCTAGATTGGGTGGCTTTTAGAGGCGTATTATGGAGGGTCGATCGATTCCCTTTCTAAAAAATTTAGAGAAGGAACTAAGGGTGCAGCTTGAACCAGTTCTCATTAGAGAAGAAATAATGTAGGCACAAAAATCAAGAAAAACTAGGTTAGCACATGGAGACAGGAACACCAAGTATTATCACATCTCTACTGTGGCGATAAGACGAAGAAATAAAATTGAAGATCTTAATGATGAGAATGGTGATTGGATTGGAGATCAAAGAAATTTAAAGGACCATGTTAAAAACTATTTTCAAGGCCTCTTCTTCTGAAGATTTGCATTGCCCTATAAACTTGAGAACGACCCATTCCTTTCCGGTCCTAAATGATGGTTGGAGAGAGCGTATGGTGGATGTTGTCACGATGGATGAAGTCCTACGAGTGGTGAACCAACTCAGCCCTTGGAAAGCGCCTGGTCCTGATGGCTTTTAGGCTTGTTTCTATCAGAAAACGTGGGGAATCACCGGTAAATCAATTTTTGATATGGTGAAGAGTACTTTTGATCGTGACATGGAGACCAAATTAAATGAAACCCTCATTGCACTCATCCCTAAGGTGGACATTCCAGATAAAATCTCTCTTTTCAGACCTATTTCTTTATGCAATGTTAGTTTCAAGATTTTGACAAAGACCATTACTAACAGACTTAAGGACTACATGCGTAGTCATGTGGCCACTAATCAAGTTAGTTTTGTCCCAAGAAGACATATCCAAGAAAATATAGTCATTGCCCAAGAAATTTTTCATTCCATGAGAAGAAAGGTGAGTAGAATCAAGTCAATGACAATCAAAATTGACTTAGAGAAAGCATATGATAGATTGAGATGGGAATTTATTGCAAACTATTTAAGCTTGACTGGGGTACCTAAAAAGCTTATTGATATTATTATGGCTTGTGTTACTACTTCTAACTTAAGTATCTTGTGGAATGTTGAAGTAACAGAAAGTTTTTCTCCTTCAAGAGGCATTCGGCAAGGGGACCCTCTCTCCCCCTATCTTTTCGTCTTGTGTATGGAAAGACTAACACATTGTATCCAGGATGCTGTTGCCAACAAAAAGTGGAAACCGTTCATGTTTGGAAGAAGCAAGCGAGGTATTTCTCATTTGATGTTTGCAGATGATGTAGTACTATTTTCTGAAGCATCATTCTCTCAGTTGGATATCATTCAAGAGTGAAAATTTTTTTTGTGAAGCGTCCGGAAGCAAGGTCAGTATCTCAAAGACTAGATTTTTTTTTTCTTTCTAGAAATGTTCCTAAACAAGAAGTCAAGACTATCACACCGAGAAGTGGATTTGTAGAGATTGATGATATTGGGAGATATTTGGGGGTTCCAATTTGGAATGGAAGACTAACTAAAAGAAAATTTAGTTATTTAGTAACATAGGTAAAGGGAAGATTGGCTTCTTGGAAGGTGAACTCCTTATCTCATGCAGGGAGTATCACTTTAGCGAAATAGTTCTCATGACGATACCTAACTACTCCATGCAGTCAAACCCAATCCCCAAAGGCATTTTAAAGGAAGTAGAGAAAGTTACAAGAGCTTTCATTTGGGGAGAGACACAAAATCGCAAAAAGATGCATCTACTGAGTTGGGACACTTTATGTCGGCCAATTGATGAGGGAGGGTTAGGATTCTGGAAATTATCATTGATGAATGAGGCTTTCTTATTGAAAATGGTGTGGGGTTATCTGCAAAACAATTCTTTTTGGGCTGAAATTTTGAAGCAGAAATATGGGTCATCTAGAAGATCCAACCTTTTTGTAGCTTCCACTATGGATTCTCCTCTGTGGAAAGCTATGTGTAAAGTTGCTAAAGTGATGATTGAAAACTGTGTCACTCATATTGTCAATGGAAGATCGAGTTTGTTTTGGCATGAATGTTGGTTGGATTCAGGCTTAATTTTATTTGACCAGGCCATTGCCTCAATTTCCAACAAAGTGCAAAGAGAAATAATATAGAAGTATATTGATATTAATGGACAGTGGGATGTTCAACACTTTGTGCAATTTCTTCCTAAAGAAATATGCAACAAGATAATTCAATCGGTCCCACCAATTTCAAATGGGAATAGAGATTTGTATCATGTCAAGCATACAAGAAATGGTATTTACATTGTTAAATCTAGCTATGAAGTGTTGGCAGGAAAGGAGATCAGTAATTCAGTGGGCACATTCAGAAAGAATTACTGGTCAGGGATATGAAAACTTAAAGTTCCTCAACGTGTAATTATTCATCTTTGGTTGATTAGTAACCACCGTCTTCTTACAAACTCTCATTTAGGGAAATTACAGCTCTTGAATCATATAGCTTGTAATTTTTGTCTAAATCCTTTTGAAGATATTTTTCATGTGATGAGGGATTGCACATGTGAAAGGATTATGGAATCGCTTGGTTCCTACAGCTCTACGAAATAAATTCTTTGAGCTCAACCAGGAAGCCTGGCTTCTAGATAACATTTGCGGCGGTAGTACCAAAGGAAGAGATGGGTGGCCGGTAATTTTTCTCATGCATACTTTATCCATTATGGGGATGGAGAAATAAGGAAGCTCATGAAGTAGATTATCATTGACCCAACCAAGGGTTGGAAACGTTGCAAAATTTTATAAAAGGAGGTAAATGAAGCTTAGCTTCCTTGTGTATCGAAGACAGGTGGTTTATTTAAAAACAGAGAGCTGGTGAAATGGTCTCCTCCTCCTATAGGCTGGTACAAATGTAATATAGATGGAGCAACTAACAGGAAAGGGGGTTTTGCCCAAGTTGGTGGGGTCATTCGTGACCTAACTGGAAAGTATATAGCTGATTTTGCACAACAATTACAGCCATGCTTAGCACCAGAGGTTGAACTACAAGCCCTTTTATGGGGTCTACAGTTCTCTCTATTGTTGTAGAAAATTCCAGTAATTATGGAAACGGATTCATCGGAGGTGGTGCATTTGGTGCACTCTTCCAAGAAGCCTCAAGGTAAGTTTGCAGATTACATAGAAGAGATAAAGAAACTTTTGAATGATAGAAATGATATTCGCTTAGTTTTGACATACATAGAAGTGAATTTAGCCACTGATTGGATGGCGAGAGTTCACACTCAGGGAGAAAATGCCTCGCCAACCTGTCTGGATCCTCCTTTTGGCTTGGAGAGGATCCTTCAGGCGAATAAGTCTCTAATTATTATGAGTTAGTTTTCTTTTTGAGTCCCTCTGACTTCGTTTTTTTCGATTGGGTCCTTGACACCGTTTGTGTACCCAAAAAAAAAATTATCTACATTTTTAATGTGTGGGTTCACATTTGAATATAATCATATTCAGAGCAGGACTGCTATTGGACCCTACATGAGCCCACACACTATGTGTGATGAGAAAATGTCAGATGGGAGTGTGTGATGAGAAAATGTCAGTGCTCTCCCATCGAAGAGGTGATATGGACTCTCATTAGTCCAACATCCACATGTTAAATCTTGGCTCGACCCTTGAAGTCTTACACCCAAAAAGTCTTTCCTAAGAATTGGAGTCCCTGATGTCATTGGTATTAAGAGTATTACACGGTTAAACAAATGAAAAGTACAAATGAAAGGTGAGAAGAAATCCAAAGGTGACCCTTTCTTCTAAGGTAGAAAGGCAGAGTACGTGTTAGGTAGGTTAGATAAAATTTTTTCTTTAAAGGGTTAGATATTGCGTATTAAAGAGGTAGGTGGAGCTTTTATGGAAGACATAAATTTGCTTTTAATGGAAAGACGATGAAAAATAAGGTGGTTGTGAAATAAAGCCAAGGGAGGGTGGGTGTTAGCAGTGAACGTCTGGGGTCTGAAGAGTCACGGTAGACAATGGGGTTCTAAAGAAGAACCTTACAACTAACTCCTCTTCCGGCGACATCTCCTCTGGACCTCAAAAGCATCACCTCGATCGATCCTCTTCTTATTTCAGTAACGCTTCCTCCACTCTCCTCGTTCAACCAATCTCTCTTTTCTTGTTTATACCGCTAACTTTGCAGTGATGAACTTCTTCTTCAAGCTGACTCCTCTAGCTGCTCATTCATTTATGGGTTTATTTTTTCTGATTCGGACAATGGTTTCTCTTCACTGCGTCTTTACTATTTCTGCTCATTGGCTTAGTTTTCTGCTCTTTTGCTAGTTGCAACTAGAATGTTGACGTCCTTAGTTTGTGCTCCTTATATTACACCAATGAAGTTTGAATAGTAGAGTTTCTTTGAAACATCTGATTACTTGCTCTGAAAACCAATGCATACTAGAATATCAGGAAGAACCCCCAGCATTCCTACTTTCTTGTTGATCCAATATTTAATATAGCAGTAGCACTTCTCTGGTGTGGATGTTACCAGTGTTAGCAAACCATCATTGATGTCAAGATCCAGCTTAATGGTCTTCCCCCGTTTTGTTATGTAGAGTATGGGAAACATCTTGAACGTGATAAGCCACTTAGAAGAGAGAAAACTACATACAGATATAAAGAAACCCTAACCAAGGGTTGGTGCTGAGAACCAATAGACTATTGTTTTACCTTTAAACAAAGAGAGAGACTTCACATCTTATTCTATTTTCATCTAAGCCACAGTTTGATTATGTTTTCTTGGTTGTTTTAGGATTTTTATTTGCTGCAGTGGTTGCAGCATGTAGCTGACTGTTAGATTCTTGCCGCATACACAAAAATAGATTTGACGGTTGTGAGAAAAAAAAAAAAGCAATTACATATGTAAATATGAATATTTGTTTTTACATTCAAAGGTTTAATATGTTTTAATTTTACAAAATGAAGTCCCACTCCATCCCCAAATTCCCCAAACCCTAGGTGGGAATAACTCTTTTGCGAATAAGAGAGGGAGACTTTGAGGATTTTGATATGCTCAAGGTTTTGCTTCTTGTAGATAGTGAGTGACCTTGATATAATTGTTGAATCAATCTTGTCACTAAGGGAACTCTATGTGTTTCTTGCAAATAAAGGTTTGGAGCTGTGAGTTGTGAATGTGGAAATCCTATGGCTTTTCTTAAGGTAGAGAAAATACTCCCATATTGGCTAGAAAGTTAGTGGGTGGCTGCATGTTGCGACCGTTGCAGCAAATAAAAATCCATTGTTTTACTGATTTTGCTTGGGTTTAGTGCCATAAATGCGCTGAACCATTCAGTGAGATATCTTGGGCCATTCATTCTCGACTATTGAGAAACGAGTGGTTAAGATCGAAATCTAGATTGAGATGTGCGATCCAACGGCACAAAATACGCTGAATGGTTCAAAGCATTCATATCATTAGCCTTCTGTTCTTATTTTTGTTTTCTCTTTTTGTTCTTTTTCTTTGAATATCATGAATATCAGCTGTTGATATCGAAATCTCGATCCGATGGCCCAAGATGTCTCAGTGAATGGTTCAGCACATTCATATCATTGGCCTTTTGTTATTTTTTTCTTCTTTTTTGTTCTTTTCTTTGAATATCACAAGTCTGGTTTCAATTACAAAGTGTTTACTGACCATTGCAGGGTGGAAATGGCTCCAAACTTGACTCGAGATAGGTTGAGTAATCTGCCAGATGGTATACTAGAAAACATCTTTAAAAGTCTGTCAACTAGAGATGTGGTGAGGACTAGTATCCTATCAACTAAGTGGAGATACAGATGGATCTCAAATCCATATCTCATATTCAATGATAAGTGTATACCAGATTCAGTTTGTTCAGATGGTCACCATAAACTTGTGGAAATTGTCAATCATGTTCTTCTAACTCATAGAGGCCCAATTCAAGCATTTAAGATCTTTAGTTTACAACATTTGCAAACATGTCCAGAGATAAACAGCTGGATCTTGTCCCTCACATTAGATTCTTTGACAGAACTTGAAGTTCAAATTTCTGGATCTTCCCATCTTTATAGTGTTCCTCCATCTTTGTTCTCCTTTAAACACCTGATTCGTCTAACACTTAATTGTTGCATGATACCACTTCCTCCACTGGTGTTCAAAGGCTTTAGATGTCTCACAAGTTTGGATTTAGAATGTGTTGAACTTTCAGATGCAACACTGGATTGTTTGCTTTCTTCCTGCCCTGAACTAGAACACTTGTCATTGTTTGAAATTGTGGGTCTTGATCGTATTCAACTTAGAAATCCAAAACTCAAGTACTTGTACATCTTTGGAAAACGTTTATTTGATACACTGGTTTGCTGCATGACCCCAATTCTTCAGTTAGGGTTTAGATGTCTCACAAGTTTGTTTCTCATAGATGTTATTCTGTCTGATGCAACAATGGAATGTTTGCTTTCTTCCTGCCCTAAACTGGAAAAGTTGACATTGGTTGAAATTCAAGGACCTACTCATATTCAACTTAGACATCCAAAACTCAAGAACTTGATCATCTATGGAGACTTATTCATTGTTACATGCTTTGAAGATTTACAAAATTTAGTTTCTGCAACTTTTAAGCCAAGAGCTGCAACTCACCTAGACGAACCAGAAAAGTGTAATTTTGGCCATGTTCTTGGCTTTCTACTTGGTGTTGAAGAGCTTTGCTTGGGAGATTCTTTTCTACAGGTAATAGAAACTTGTGATTTTGGTACCAATTGCAAAAAAATCATTAATGCTTACTTCTAGTTGCATTTTCTTGCAGTACTTACCCTATCTCTATCTTGATGTGCCAAGGAGGCTTCCTTCTACATTCTATCATTTGAAGACAATCGATTTAACACTTAATGTGGCAGACATGAAGGAGATTTTAGTTGCTATATGTTTACTTAATAGCTCTCCTAATTTGCAAAAGCTTGTCATCTCGGTAATGCACTTGTAGAATCATCTATTTCCTCTAACAATTCCCATTATTCATTGCCTAAATTAACTTATTTGATCCTCCAGCTCCAACATGTTAAGGAATATGCACTCTTTCCTTTAATTGATATGCAAGAAGTAAAGGATCAGTTCGAGTCTTCATTCAACAAACTCTCTGCTGTAACTATCAATTCTTTTGTTGGCACTGAAGTTGATTTGATAATCACTAAATTCATCCTTGCCAATTCCCCAGTGCTGGAGCTCATGAAAATCATTCCTAGTGTGCATGACATTAGTAAAGTATTGACTTTGTCAAAAGAGCTGCTTCGGTTCAAAAGAGCTTCACCAGAAGCTGAAATTGAATTTGGACAGTAAAACTTGATAGAAGAGGTTATTCAAGAGGATTATCACTTGAGTTCTGTTCAAGTCTCTTTGATTTTTGAAGCGCCATCTTTGTATTATGTCTGAGATCACATTCAAATGTTGATCAGCACTTTGTTATATGTATTTTGATGATATGTTAGTCGCTACTTTCATTTCTCCGCTCCCTTTTCTATTCATTTTTAAGTTTGCTAGTAATTTTCTGTTTTTCTCGCTTTAAGCGTATCATTAAATTAGTTCTCAATTTAGGCGTTGCGTGCTTTTGGAGTGTGAAGTGTGAACCATTCAAGTCAAAGAGATGAACCTATTATAGGTTTTGAAAGATATAGATAAAGAGATACTTCTAAAATGCCTGATAGATTTTAGCTGATCAACTTTAGATTATATGGCCTAGCTTCAATGGCAGCAAAGGGAGCAATGGGAAGGTACCGTGTAAGCCCTTTGCTCAATACATATGAGGCTGCAATATGAATTACAGTAGAAATATTGAAGTCATGTTATGATCCGCAGGGATGCAAATTGTATTCAAGAATCAATACTAAGAGGATTTCATCACTATAAGAAGCGAATGCTTCAATGGCTGCCCTAATTTAAAAGACAAAAGATATTTGAGTTTTTACATGCAAGTCCTGCATTGTTACTAAACTCGTGACACACCCTTAAATGCCTAAAAATTACAAATGCGTTCACAAAGCTAACACATTTCTATTACCAAAAAAAAAAAAAAAAAAGCCTAACACATCTCTTGGTTAATTAGTATCTTAGTAAGGGCTGGGGAAAAAGAACCATTTTACCCTTAGTTAATAAATAGATTAAAAAAATACTAAGTGAAATTTTTATTCTATCCTAAACCCAATTCTTTCTTTAAAATCTCAACTTAAGTGAAGGGTGAAATCTTCACCCATCTTCATCTCCACCCTTGCAACACAGATGGCAAACAGCAACAGTAGTTGCCTTGAACATGAAACATATTAGTGCAGGATCTTTACGTGAGAACCAAGAACAGGGTAAGGAATCCTGCTTGGCTCCCTTTCTTCATCACCGCTACTTCCTTCAAAACAAGAAGCACAGAGAGGAAGAGTGATTAATTACTCAGTTTTTGCATATATGATGCGTCCAAATCTGGCTGAACTGCTCAAGATGAGATTGACCATGCAAACACAGAAGATGAGTGCATGCTGACCTTGGATGGTCGGCAAGCCGTCTTCGACAATCAAGTCAGTATGGTGCGCAACACTAAGAAGACTCTGAACAGTTACAAAGCCTCAATTGAGAGTGATTGAATTTAGTTACCTGTGAAGAATGAGGGTTTAAGTACTATAGATTTCACCTGGTTAATGGTGATGGTTGGATGGAGTTAGCTTGCTTCATTGTGGATTGCTCAGTTGGGCTTAGAGTTAGATTCCTTGTTGGTATTTGGATCCTGAATCTGCCCCTAATAAGGGAACTTCTCTTCTGTCCTCCCAATCTTGTTTGTCACAGGATCAAGTTTCCATATTTGTATAGAATGCGTCCGCCCACTTGCAAGGAATCCTTGGTTTTATCTCCCTAGAATTTGTTGAGTATGGCTCATGCTTCACATTGCATTGCTGACGGACATAGGGGTCCTCTTTGAGCCTCGGAGTTTCTTTACAGTTTGGGCTTAGGCCCATGAATAGCTGTGGCTTAGGGTTTCTATTGTTTGAGAAGAATATAATGAAAAATGTAATGCTGGATGTAGCCTCACATTGAGGTGAACCAGGGTAAAATCTATGTCTCTTTCTTTCTTGTGTTTCTATTCAATTGTGTGTGATTTCGCTCTAATCCCAACAAAATCTTTCCTATGTGTAGAGAATGGTATTTCATATATTAGAAATGAAGTTTACAAGGGTATTTATAACCCTAAGAATACAAATACTATACTGATGGTGTACTCTATCTAACACAACCCCGCAAACGTAACGGATCAAGGACGGTTAGCTTGTCTCTAAGAGCTAAGAAACGAGTACGAGGCAAGCCTTTAATAAGAGTGTCAGCAAGTTGATCAATAGAAGAGACATAGCGAATAGAAAATTGTTAAGAAGCCACTAAATCTCTAACAAAATGAAAATCAATCTCAACATGCTTAGTGCGAGCATGAAAGATAGGGTTGGTAGTCATGTAGGTTGCACCGGTATTATCACCAAATGAGAGGAGCAGTCGAAAGAAATGCACCAATCTCCCCAAGAAGAGACTGAACCAAAATAAGCTCAGTAGCAACATAGGCAATGGCTCTATATTCCGCCTCAGTAGAAGAGCGCGAAACAGTCCGTTGCTTGCGAGAGCTCCAAGAGATAAGATGATTTTCAAGAAATACACAGAACCTGTTACAGAATGACGATCATCTGGATTGCCTAGTCAGCATTAGAGTATCCAGTAAGGGACATAGAGGATCTAGGAGAAAATAATAAACCCATAGTAGCTGTCCCACGTAAATAACGTAAGATTTGCTTCACCGTACTCCAATGAACATCAGTGGGAGAGTGCATAAATTGAGAAACCAAACTAACCGCAAACGAGATATCAGGATGTGTATTGATGAGATATTGTAAAGCACCCACAACACGCTGATATTCAGTACCATCATCCAAAGGAACTCCACTAGTCAAAGAGAGAGAAGCACCAGAGGCAAGAGGTGCTTTGGTCGTGCAGCTCTGCAACTTTTCTTCATGCTGTTGAGAGTCCAATTTTAGGAGGAGGACTGTTAGTTAGTTTTTTTTTTAAATTTTTTTAAAAAAAAATTATTTATTGAAGAGGATTATGGAAAGTGGGTGTCGAGTTATTGTGTTTGAGAATTTACCTCTTTGATGGAGTTGTAGTACTCGTTTTCTGTGCAACCTGTTAAGTCTTCAACACCATCGAAGAGTGTTATAGTTATCGTGTCCGTTGTGTCTGTCACCCTGATTCGTAGCATGTACCTGCAATTATGGGAGATTGGGTTAGTGTTGTGTACAACATGAGTGAATCAAATAGCATGAAATGGGCTAGAGATTAGGCTTTTGCTGTACTTTTTAATGTACTCAGCCTCTGTGTTGTTGCACTTGTTGGCGTGCCTGCTGCACTGTTAGTTGCACCTTTTTGTTGCATGTTTTGCAGGCGTTATAGCATGGGTCTGCATTCTCTAGATTTACGATCATTCCTTCCACATACAGATTTTGTGCCTGGATTTGATGCGGTTTTTGGAAGTTTTATTCCATTTTAATAATTGGGGATGTGGTTTTTTTTTTTTTTTTTTTTTTTGGGGGGGGGGGGGGGGGGGGTTCATTCTATTGTGAGTTGCTTACCTGGAATGAGGATGAGGAGCTGGAAGTTAGATCTCTTATGTTGACATGCTCTGCGTTTTTGTACTTTATGTGCTGCGCTACAGTTTGAGATGTCCCTATATTCCTGCTAGACTTTGAGTCCTGCATGATTTTGGTAGGGGAGATTTTGTATCCATTATTATGTTCTGTGTAGTTGTTGGTGTCTTAGGTCTGACCTTACCATTGCTTCAACTGTTGGGTTTGTTGGATGGGTGGGTCTATTTGGACTGTTGAACCAGCTGTTGTCATAATTGATGCCCCTGTGTTATAACAACATAAAATTTGTCATTGGTATGCCATAGTTCATTGGGTGTGTCAAGAGTAGGTGGAAGGTAGTTGATTTATGTTCTTACCTTGGTATGATGACGGGATTATTGAAGTGACTGCAACAACTGGCTTGTTTGGCAGTATGTTCCTTAGTTGTTGTCCTTCGTTGGTGGCATAATCACCCCATAGTGTTAGGAGTGTTGGGTCACAGCTGCAGAAGAACCAATTTGATGCAGTGAGTGGGTAGTTTGTAGAAGTCATAATGTAATGATAATGTCGGTTCCTACTTGTTTTAGGTCTTTATAGTAGTTGCCTGGGGCTTGCCAGTTGTATCTCTCTTTTGTATTTGTTTGCGCACCTATTGATGATTTTAGTGGGGTTGCTTATCCAAATTGTATGAGTACGCCGATCACATCGCCAGAACAAGGCAGTAGCTGATGGTGAGTTGCTGGTTAAGGTTTTTTGACTTCATGATGCAGTATAGAAGGTAGTTATTGTCACTTCTTACCATATGCCCTGTCTTGACCGATGGTTTGGGTGATATCTTTGAGATCAACAAAGTTGTAGTTCATGCTGTATGTGGTGTGGTTCCCACGTTCTTCTTCAAATTGTGGTGTGGTTGTTCAGGGATAGCTCATACCTTTCATGGATGTTCCTGTACTTTGGGTTCACACCCTTGACCATACCATTTGCTATGGTATATGTTTTTCCTTCTACCAAGCTGTTTTCGAATTTGTCGATTGTCTCGTTGAATAGCACTGCGTGGATTTTTGTACCCTGGGAATGAGGTTAAGTAGATTTGTGAGCGGCTGAACCAACTCCCATGGAATAGAGATCCGCAACGAACATGGTGCAAATTCAACACGAGAACCTGAACAAACATTAACCAACAAACAATTAGACATCCCAATTAACATGGTGCAAGTCATGCTGCATTTGGTTTAGACTCATTCATTGAAGCATTCCATTTTGTAGTCCTAAACTTGTATGAATATCAGTAATTTAGTTCAGTTGTGTTTGATGGTTTGTCCCTAGAGATACAAAGATTAGAGAACATATTTGGTGTGAGGAAATCAGGGACTGTAAGTACTGTTCAGTTGTGTTCTCATGCTCTCTCTCTCTCTCTCTCTCTCTCTCTCTCTCTCTCTCTCTCTCTCTCTCTCTCTCTCTCTCTCTCTCTCTCTCTCTATATATATATATATATATATATTTTGTTATGTTTATGTTTCAAAAATTTTTGTTTTTTCTTTTTGGGTGTATGTTTGCCTTTTTTTTTGTGGGTTTAGCTGTTAGGATTAAGATAGCATGTTTAAATGGTTGTTGGTGAGTATGGTAGTATAGTTTCTGTTTGAAGGGTTGTTTGTGCATTGGGATTTCAGTGGGCTTATTGTGCAACAAATTAATGAATGTAACTACGACAATCAGTCACATTGTTGAATTCAAGAGTACAAGACGAAGCTATAGACGGACAAACATTCACCAACAAACAATCAGACATCCCAATTAACATGGTGCAACTCATGCTGCATTTGGTTCACACTCATTCACTGAAGCATTCCATTTTGTAGTCCTAAACTTTTATGAATATCAGTAATTTAGTTCAGTTGTGTTTGATGGTTTGTCCCTAGAGATACAAAGATTAGAGAACATATTTGTTGTGTGGAAATTAGGGATTGTAAGTGCTGTTCAGTTGTGTTCTCATGCTATGGTTGTTTTTTTTTTTTTTGTTATGTCTATGTTTCAAATATGTGTGTTTTTTCTTTTTGGGCTTATGTTTGTCTATTTTTCTGGGTTTAGTTGTTAGGATAGCATGTTTAAATGGTTGTTGGTGAATATGGTAGTATAGCTTTTGTTTGAAGGGTTGTTTGTGCATTGGGATTTCAAGTGGGCTTCTTCGCAAAAAATTAGTGAGCGTAACTACGACAATCAGTCACATTGTTGAATTCAAGATTACAAAATGAAGATATAGACTATTGAATGAAAGAACTAGTTATAGCTACGCAATTTCAGCTATAGATTATGATTGAATGAAATGTACCCATTATTTGAGATATACATAAAACAAAAACCAAAAACATATTTGCTTCATTTGCATTTGCGTAGATATACAGTACCCAAACAACCAGTCATGCTTAGATTTTTTGTTGATTGTCTCATTTGAATTGATTGACTCATATGAAATGAAATCCATCTTAATACATTACACGAGTGCTTTGTCTTTAGTTGTACTATTTTTTTACTGTTCACCTACACTATATATAGACGCATCTCATGCAAACAATGTGATAGGCTCAGCTATGCAGGGGCATATTTATAGGTTGACTCAAGCTGATTGAGGCCTAGGTCCATTTGGTTTTTATTTTTTATTTTTTATTTTTATTTAGTTGGATTTTGGTTTATTTATTTTGGTTTATATGTCAGGTTCATCGCCTAATATTTTAGTTAGGGTAGACTCTCATTTCTTTTTATTTTAGAATTAAATGCCCTGTTGATTGCGCTAAGTAATCAAGGATAGGGTCTTTCATCCTACAATTTTTTATAAAATAGCCTTTTTTATGGGCATACACTATGGACGATTAGGTTGCATACAAAGTTCTTAATGAATTCCTAGACATAAACCTTAGCCCCAGATGTAATCCAACCTTTAGGTTTGTCCAGTTTTCGGACAGGACAGCCCATTTCCCTTTATTGGAATTCAACCTGGGGTGTAGTCCCAAGTTCCACAGTTAGAACATAAGTTCCAGAGTTTTCCATCCCTAACTTGAGTTGCTCAACTTGGAAGTTGGTTGTTGTTTAGATATCTTGGCAGAATTGGCTGTTAGCTGTTCGTATTCAGTCTAAGGCTACGTAAATCACTGGGTGAAACCCTTAGTGCATCACACCTAAGCTCTGCGTTGTGGTAAGAATTAGAACATCAGTTTAGTTACCTTGAGGTTTAGTTTCAGATTTTAGTCCTCCTCTTTACTTGCTGATTGGGGTAAATGTTAACAATTTCCATTCAACAATTTCAGATGTTTCTATCACTGTTATAAAACTTATATTTTATATTTGTGACTTTGTTTGATGTTATCTATATAAGAATAAGCTAGGGGTGTTTATTATGAGTGGGCTTGTGTTTGTTCCTTCAGCTTTTATCATGCTAATTTCTGTCTGAGATTAATTTAGTAAAAATCATTGTTGACATGTTATGGTTTTGTTTATTAGGTGACGTACATATGTTTGCTGGATAATTCTCACTTCATGTTATGGTTTTGTTTTCTTGTCCTTTCAAAATCTTTTTATTATCTTCTGAATTCTATCCTTTATTTGGGTTGCTGATGACTTGATCTGTTTATGTGTTTGGTATTGATTGTTTGGGTTGTAGGTAGAACCAGCTGAGGGGAACTCCAAGAAATCTGGAAATAGGAAGGGAAGACATCAGAGCGAAAGAAGCTCTCATTATATTTCTGATGAGACCAAATAGTAAGAATTAGTAGAAGTTCTAGTAGGAAGAAGCATTGGTATTCCTCAGATGAACACTCCTCTTCAGTGAGAATGGTTATGATTTTGATGACAAGAAATATGAGAAGAGGAGGAAAAAGATAGAAGATGTATGATGAGAGCTCTCTTGATGAAGTGAGTGGTAGAGTCAAGCAGAGGACAAAAAGAAGTGAGGAAAAACCAGAATCTGGCTCTGAAAGTGAAGGCATTAATGATTCTTCTAGTGCCAAAGAAAGATCCAAAAAGGAAAGGGGGAAATATAGAGTCAACTTGCTCTCTTTCTCATCTATACGTGTGGGTATATTTAATCTGCAATTGTTTTAATGGTTGTGTTTTCAATGCAGGGAATGCTCTTTTAGACGGTGAGTAGAAACAGGAGTGGATAGGGTTGCTGACCTCTTCATCCAGTAGTATGGTTTTTTGCAGTCAGCCAGATCCCTTGGCAGTGTTGTATTCGTGGATGCAACTTTTTTGAAGTACGGTCACTCTGAGTTTCCATTCTTGTTGGTGAAGTTTGAGGGAGTTGATGTTTTGCAGATCGTTCCGGTTTGTCGAGCCCTGCAGGAGATTTGTATGTTAGTGTGTTTTTCTGCTGGTTGTGCATGGTGAGTACAATAATAGGTAGAATTCCCATACTTGTGTGCTGTTGTTAGTCTCCATGAGTGTATTGGGAGTGATTTCTTTTGGAAGTTGTAGTTGCTGGTAATGTTTAAACTTTGGGCGTCATTCAAAGTGTGTTAATTTATTTGTAGGTGGGCTCGTGGGACCCTGGGGACATCTTGTGGTAATCACTTCTTTTCGTTGAGTCTGGCTTTTAGAGATGTCGATTCATGGAGCAGCAGGTTACGATTGTGTTGTTTCTGAAGAGGTGTCAGCAGTGGCGGAGCCACGTTGGGACCGGAGGGGGCCATGGCCCCCCCCCCGGATTTTTTGAAATTGGAAATATCCTTTTTTTTTCCTTATTTCTCTATCTTTAAATGTGAAATACCACTATTTGGCTCCCTCCAAAAATTAAAAATAAAAATTTAAGATAAAGATGATGGGTACAAATGTCATTCATAATCTCTATCTAATGGTTATCATTCAATCCCTAGTTTTAAGGAATAAAATGTTAAATTCTAATTAAAAACTAACTCACGATCCATGAATTTCTCCTTATATATTATCTCCTATTTTCATTTCTATTTATTCTCTCATGGATTTCCTCTTTTATTTCTATTTTTTCTCTTTTTTTTCCTCACACGTCTCACAAAATATTAAAGTAGTTAGTAAATTTTGGAATTTTCCTAAATCTTCTCCACATCAGGCATTCATCCCTCTTTCTCAAATTATTCATTTTTCTATCTCACACTCACGAATTTTCTATTAATTTACCTAATTTTTAATGTAGACTCTACATTAAAATATAATAATATATTCTGAGATGGGACCTATAGTGGGTCCCACATTAGCCCACATATATTCGGCCCCCCTCCATGTTCAATCTTGGCTCCGCCCCTGGGTGTCAGTTTGTGAAATTTGAGCCAAGCAGCCATATGAGTAGTTTATAAGATTAATTTTGTAACTCTGTGTGGTTTATTAAAAGTTTTTCGTCTCATTCGTCTTTGGGTAGTGGTAATTGAGTATTTATCTCTGTGGGTGGCTATTTGTTTATATACAATTCGTGTTTGGGGAATGGGTCTTTTAATATTTAACATTGAAGACAGTGAAGTTAAGTATCTCGTGTTTGGGGAATAGGTGTTTGAATATTTAACTTTGAAGAAAGTTAACAAATGATGGTAGTTGGATTTTTTTTTTCTTTTTCGGTACAAAGTAGTTGGATATTTAACTATGTGTAAAATGTGTAATTGTAATTGGATATTTAACTATTCGTGGATCAGGGGTTGGAGGGTTCAGTTGATTATATCTGTGTAGGAGGTACTATTTGTTGCTACCCTTTGAGTGAGGTCATGTGATGGTTCGATTTCTATTCTGCGGGTTTTGGTTTTTTTTTTAAAGCTTTTCTGAGACGGGAGTGTAGGGGCTCAGTTCTTTGAGAATGTTCATGTCTATTTAGGAAGGGTATTTTGGACTAAGAAAATACGTGCCACAAGTTTTGGAGGTTTTCCTTTTATATAGTAGTATGATATGATATGATAGTATGATAGTAGAGTTTGTTGGGAAAATTAGTGTTTGTCTAGACGATCTGTTGTAATGCAGCTAGTTCAATCTCGATTTCTAGATAAGCCTCACTTCAACTAGTCAATTCTCGGAGGTAAGTCCCACATGAGTAGAGGCTCGTAGACAAGCATATAAAGCATATAAATAAACAGCCGGAGTAATACATTCCCAATGCGGAACTCTATTCCTTAGGTTTGGAGGTCAGTAGGTGAATAGGTCCATATCTTTCGGAGGTGAATAGGTGAATAGGTTTGTTTGATAGGCCTTATGTCGTAAGCCCTTGTCCAGCTTTGAAGAAAAGATCTTCCTTTCAGGAAGGAGGCTCAGTAGGTTTTATTGGTTTGGAGGGATAGTAGGTTCGGAGCTTCTATTCATGATGAGTAGGAGAGAAGATCTTTCTTTAAAGAATAAACATCAGATTACTTACTCCGAAAACCAATGGCATACATCATAGATGGATGCTTAGAGTTAAATAATGAATGACCCAGTCAACTTTGTGACGAGAATGTGGAAGACATGAATGACAGTCATGGGGACTAGAATACAATTTCCACTGAAAGACCCAGGAGTTCTTTGGAGGAAGAGGACCACAAGAATGGGCCAGGTGGAAACTCAATATTTTTTTGTTTCTTTATTATTTATTATTTTTTATCATATGATCCCACAGTAAATGGGAAAATGCAGCCCCCATGGGTCACCATGAAAATCATCAGCTAGAATTATCAAGTTTTAGGGAATCCCTGACAATTCAAGCTTTAAAAAGTCTTCTCAAATCATAAAGGCCTCTTCTTTTATTCCTTGTAGAAAGCTAAAAGTAACAAGAGAAATTTGAGAATACGAAGAACCGTGATTCTTACTTCCTCGTTGATCCAATCAATACAGTGGGAGGCTTTGTACTTCTCTGGTGGAATGACATATGGGTGGATACTAGTGGTATCAAAACATCATCGATGCCAAGATCCAGCTTAGTTGTCTCTCCCCAACCCCCCTTCCTTCTCTTTTTTCCCTTTTTTGCTGATTGTTATGTAGAATATAGGAAACATCTTAGATGTGATGAACCACTTTTGAGAAGAGAAAAATATTTCAGATATAAAGGAAGCGTCACCCAGGGTTGGTGCTGATAACAATAGGTTATTGTTTTACCTGTAAACAAAGAGAGAGACTTCACATCTTATTCTATTTTCATCTGTGCCGGTAACAGAATGAACAGGAAATCAAAATCCCAATTCAAATGCTGCGTTGAATCAGCCTCTAACCAAACCTTATCCAGCAAGGTGGTTCAGCTTCATCAACCGACAAACTAGAACTCTTAGCTCTTGTGCATGCAGCTGCAAACATGTAAAATGTTGTAATATACACATTGTGATAGCTAATTATATAAACAGCTTCCCATCACATTATATGACAGGAGAAGATTTCAACCACAGCTTGATTCATATAGTTGGCCTTCTGTTATTTTCTTTTTTCTTTTTTTTTTTGAATATCACAAATCTGGTTTCAATTATGAAGTCTTTATTGATCATTGCAGGGTGGAATGGCTCCAAATTTGACTCGAGATAGGTTGAGTAATTTGCCAGATGGTGTAATAGAAAAAAATCTTTTCAAGTCTGTCAATTGGAGAGGTGGTGAGGACTTGTATTCTATCAACTAAGTGGAGATACAAATGGCTCTCAAATCCATATCTCATATTCACTGATAAATGTATAGGATATTCAGTTGGTTCAGTTGGTCACCGTAAACTTGTGGAAATTGTCAATTGTGTTCTTCTAACTCATAGAGGCCCAATTCTGACAATTAAAATCTCTAGTTCACGTTTGAAAACTTGTCCAGAGATAAACAGCTGGATCTTGTCCCTCACATTAGATTCTTTGACAGAACTTGAAGTTCAAATTTCTGGATCTTCCCGTCCTTATAGTGTTCCTCCATCTTTGTTCTCCTTTAAACACCTGATTCGTCTAACACTTACTTAGCTGCATGATACCACTTCCTCCATCGGCGTTCAAAGGCTTTAGATGTCTCACAGGTTTGTCTATCAAACATGTTAAGACTTTCAGATGCAACATTGGATTGTTTGCTTTCTTTCTGCCTTGAACTAAAAAACTATCCTACTCATATTCAACTTAGCCATCCAAAACTCAAGTACTTGCACATCTATGGAAAACCTGTCATTGATACACTGGTTTGCTGCGTTATCCAACTTCGATGTCTCACAAGTTTGTGTTTCAGTAATGTTACACTCTCTGATGCAACAATGGAATGTTTGCTTTCTTCCTGCCCTGAACTAGAAGAGTTGACATTGGTTAAAATTAAGGGTCTTACTTGTGTTCAACTTAGCAATCCAAAACTCAAGAAGTTGAGCATCTGTGGAGACATATTCAGTTTTACATGCGTTGAAGATTTAAAAGTTTTAGTTTCTGCAAAATTTTGCCCAAGGGGTATAACTCATCCGTACAAATTGGAAAACTGCAATTTTGGCCATGTTCTTCACTTTCTGCTTGGTATTGAAAAGCTTTTCTTGGGAAAATATTTTCTACGGGTAATAGAACGTTGTGATTTTGGCGTTTACTCACCAATTGCACAAAATCATTAGTGCTTACTTCTATTTGCATTTTCTTACAGTGCCTGCCCTTTTCTGATGTGTCAAGGAGGCTTTCTTTTACTTACTATCATTTGACGTTTCTCGATATTGCATTAAATGTGGCGGACATGCAGGAGATTTTAGCTGCTATATGTTTACTTAATAGCTCCCCTAATTTGCAAGTGCTTACAATAGCGGTAACTTACTTGTAGAACCATCTACTTTGTCTTTAACCTTCCCATTATTCTTTGCTCTAATTAACTTATTTGATCTTCCAGCTCCAACATGTTGAGGAAGTTGCACTCTTTCCTATAATTGATCTGCATGAAGTATGGGTTCAGTTTGAGTCTTCATTGAACAAACTCTTGTTTGTAACCATTTATTCTTTTGTTGGCACGGAAGTTGAATGGATTATCACTACATTCATTCTTGCCAATTCTCCACTGCTTGAGAGAATGGAAATCCTTTCTGATGCGCATGACAGAGAATTATTGAATTTGTCGAAAGAGCTGCTTCTGTTAAGAAGAGCTTCACCTTTAGCTCAAATTGAATTTGGACCGTAAAACTTGATAGAAGAGGTTATTCAAGATGATTGTCACTTGAGTTGTGTTCAAGCCTCTGTTTTTTGAAGCATCATCTTTGTATTATGTGTCTGAGTTCACGTACAAAAGTTGATGAGCACTTTGTTGTATGCATTTTGGTGATATGTTAGTGACTACTTTCATTTCTCCTCTCACATTTCTATTCATTTTATGTTTGCTTCTACTTTTCTGTTTTTCTTTCTTAAGCTTATCACTAAATTAGTTCTCCATTTAGGCTTTGTGGGCTTTTGGAATGTGCAGTGTGAACCATTCAAGTCAAAGAGATGAACCTATTGTAGGTTTTGAAAGATATAGATAGAGAGATGCTTCTACAGTGCCTAACAGATTTGTATTATATATGCTTATTTGTATATTTTTTGGTTCTGTATTCATTGAGTTCTTATACCTGATTTGATATCTTGATTCAATAAAGTTCTAGACACCTATTGCTGAACTTGGTATGTTTCCGATGTCTTGTATGAATCTACAAGGATTTAAATGGCTTCCTTGGTGGTTATACTCAGGTTAAGAATCTCAGGTTCTTTTCCAAATTACGGTATGGATGGACAAACAGATAAGCTACACATAATTAGTAATGGGTTGCAGTGGGGAATTATCTTTTAATTGATAGGGAACTATGCCACTGTATCTACTCCATCTTCTGGAAGGAATTCCAAGAAGAAAGCCGGGGAAAGGGTGAGGAAGAAGATTAGAGAAGGGGTTTTCAATGTAAGAGGAGGAGGTGGTGGTGGTTGGGTTTCAACCCTTCACCCATCTCTACGTGTATGGTTCAACTTTGAAAATAGGGTTTAAGGAGCATTTGAGTCATTTTAATATATAAAGAGTATTTTGATCATATTTGAAAAATTTTCAAATAACTTGTAACGGTCTTGAATGGAAACTAATGGACTTATTTGTAATTTTGGACGTTTAGAGGTGTGCCCACCGTACAAAGTGTTGGCGATTTATCGCCGACACAGGGCATATGCAATAAGTTGACGATATATCGTTGACAAATCGGCGATATATCGTTGACAAATCGGCGATATATCGTTGACAATCGACTTTTCTCCAAATGTATAGGTTACGCAAGGGCTATCGTCAACAACTAGGGCAGCAACCTTCTCGACGATGTCTTCGACGCTGAGGTAGACATCAAGTCATCACAGATTTGGGATGGGAATGAGGTTTTTTTTTTGTCTCTTCGTCTACCTTAGAAGTTTTTCTATGGATTAACATAGAAAATCCGTTAAGGGCAAGATTCTTCTCCCTTCACTGCTAACCCTGCTAATCTTACACGCGCTTCCATTACCATCGGAGCACAGAAAAATTAGGGTTTGGGAACTTTATGGCAGAGGAATAGGAGCTTTGGTAGAGAACTAGATTGAAAGGGATAAGAAGATCGCTATACGTTTCTGGCGGATGTATGTCCTTGTGAAGACCAACAATCTGTTGCATCATCGGTCTCTTCTCCGGCTGTACAATCTTTTGAAAGGGATAAGAAGATCGCTATATGTTTCCACCATCTCACTCACTAGGTCGTCTCTGAGTCCCAGCCTTGGGTCCAAAACTGCTTCCACTCTTTGCCTCTGCTTCACCAGCCTTCAAACCCAATCCACTGTCTCTCTGGTGCATGCCTTTTCCATCTTCTCAAAAAGTCGTTTGAAATCTCGCTTTATGTCGTTGTGTCGGTGGGATATTTCGAACCTTGGGTGTGCCACATGTTCAGGGATAGAGTCGGGGTTGTGCATATAGAACACTCAAAAAAGGTTGTTATTTTCTCTTGTGTTATTCTTGTCAGTGTCTTTTATGAGTTTGGATATTTTACCCACATGAAAAGGAAATTTCTAGTATCAATCACTTCCTCGTTAGGAGAAAACAATGTGCTCCCTTACAATTTTTAACCACATATAAGTGGTGCGGCCCCCTATAAATATTCGAAAATAATGAATATTGGAATCTCACTGGGTCCAACATGGTCCTCGTCCCTTACTAAGTGGATGAAAACCCTTAGGGGAGCACATTGCTCTCACCAACAGGAGGTCATCCAGGCTTGAATTTTACCAACCCCATGGTCAAATTCATGATATGTTTTTAATTTATGAACAAAATCTTATCTGAGGGATAGAGAAGATTTGCATTCTTATATATTCAAAATTTTAATAAAAAATAGGATTTTGTTTTTAGAATAAATACGTGTCATGAATTTAATTATATGGAATGGAAAATTAACTCACCATGTGGGTGAAAATATTTTATCCCGATCAACCCCCCAAAAAAAGGCTTTTAATTTGTAACACAAGTGTACCTAATTATGTTTTTATTTATTTATTGTAATTTCAGTTCATAGCTTTTGTTTGAACCAATTAGCCGCTCCGGATGCCTAAGTCAGGTTCAATAGCAGACACAATGAAAAACCAATTGCAAGGTTTGAGCTTAAGAAAAAATGGAAAAGAGTAAAGCGTGAAGAAGATATCATGCACCCGAGTTTCGCATAAGTTTGTACTTAAACTCGTAGGGTTTTCTTTGAGGCAGTTAGAGGCGGTTCTTCGCACGTGTCCGCACCAACCTTAGACATGTTTAGAAGCAAAGGCCACTTTGAACAAGATGTGTTGACGTGCAAAGATAAGATGTAACTTTTACTCTCGCATGTAGTTGGCATCTGATTTTGTAAATTAATAAACTTTAAATTCTTAAAATATAAAAATAAAAATTAATATTTATTTTGTGACTTCTGTCATTTAATGCGTTGCATAATCGTTGGCAGCCAGCACTAGCGGTTGGCAAATAAAAATCCCACGTGTTTTTGTGCCCTCGGCAGTTTCTTTGTGCGTGTCCATACACGGTTTAGACAGGTGGGTATCTTTCGTGCTGTTTAGGAAAAGTAATCACGAAGGAATGCGCGGATGCACAGCTGATCAGCTGGTCGACCCAATTTGGAGATTTTGATACGATCCAGACCGGAGTCGAACTGGGTTATGCACGGTTTGACTTAACGCTCCTAATGTTAGGATAACTCTCCCTCTCTTTAGATCACTCTGCCAAGTGACCCAAAGGTGTTAATCTGGATCTGAAGATCAAATATTTAAATCGAACCAAATCTATTATTAAAGCGAAACCCAAACTTAACTGAATATATTCGATTCGAAACCGGTTCTCTTGCCAGACCGCTAAAAGAACGGCTGCGGTCTCGCTTGCGCTGTAAATCCCACGGTTGGACAAAGGTGCGTGGGGGTTCTTCGCACCTTTCCATCTTCTGATTTGAATCGTCGTGTACAGTTACGGAGTTGATTATAAGCAGCCCACCTCTGTTCGTGTTGGTAAAACGGATTATTAGATTTGTAAAGAACTAGAATTTCTGCGAACAGACACTGGATTAATGGCGGAACCACAATCAGAGCGAATAGACTCGTTGTCGGGTATTGTTTCTTCTGTCGCTCTCAAATCTCTCTTTTTATTCTTTTTCATAATTCATAATTCTGATGTTGCCAATTCGCAATGGGTTTTCCTTTTTTTCCTTGTTTTCCTCTGATTGATACACGATAGATTGGTCTTTAACTGGGTTGGACTGAGACAACGAATAACAATCTTCTCCAATTTCTGTGCTTGTTTCATGGGGGTAGTACCCCGATGGAACAGGAACAGGAACAGAAAAACAAGAGTGGAATTAAAAAGGAGATTACAAATTGTTGTTAGAATTTCAAGTGTGAATGACATGTTGAATTGCCTTATCAATTTAGAATGAAGGTTTTATATCTGTATTCTTTTTTTTGGAATGGCAGAGAAAGATGTAAAAGCACCCAATCCAATCCAGAGAGCGAAGGAAGAAATTGAAGCAATCATGCATACTAAAAGATCACCACACCAACATCACAAGGAAACTCATGGTAAAAGTGATGACATTGATGAGAACACCCCAATAGATGAAGTCAAAGGTCCAAGCGTATTTCAACGGGCTAAGGAAGAGCTTGAGGCAATTGTCCAATCTGTTCACACAAAGAGAGATTCTGATCACCACAGTGGTACCTCAAAGAAGGAAGGTGGATTCTGGGCCTCCATTGGAAGAAGCTTTGAGAAATGTTGTTGTCCTTGGAGTAAGAAAATGGATTAAAAATAGACATCCAAGGAGGTGTGATTGATTCGCTTCTGTTTTAGCTTTTGACAATGTAACTTTCTTTAGGGCACTGTACATTACTGCAATTTGTTTGATTATTGTCATTACTTCTTTGTGCTCATAGTTTATCTTGTTTGTCAAAAATTGTTATGAGGTGGGTTGTATATCTTGGTTCTCTATTCATTCAAGTTTTTACACCTGATTTGATTCAATAAAGTAAAGAGTTTATGTTCTTGCAAATGCTTCTAGAGTACAATTGTCTGCACCTTGGGTTAGCATGCTTGTTATCTAATTATTGGATCTTCTGGACAGAAATAGGTCCCTCTTTTCAGGCAAGGGGAAGTATTGGTAGAACAGGGAAGAATAATTTTACAGGCAAGCATATGTACAAACTCCACTGTCTGCAATTGAACTATGACATATCTGCAACTGTATGTAAGTTGCTAGTGGTTATTCCAGCTGCTTTTAATGCTTGCTGGAATCTCTGTGGGTAAAAATCAAATCTTTTATTAAGAGGAAGCAATAGAAAGAGTTGTCAAACACTAATATTACTCTCTAGAACAGCCATGCACTTAAGAGAATGTCATCTCTAATGCTTTGCTGTTATCACTCTATTTTTATTTTTTTTGGGTCGGGGGAGGGAGAGACAGGGAAGAAAGAAACAAAGAAAAACTAATTTGAGTCTTGATGGAAGGCATAAATCACACAACTGCGTATTACTTTGGTTTGGCTGAATGCACTGTATACATTGCTAATCTGAAAGGTTTTTGTCATGGAAGAAAAGGGAATAATGCAAAGATAAGAAGCTCTTATCGGAGATTGTCTTTCTATACCTCATGTTATTATTAGAAGCTTACATAAGTATCAAGTTTAATGTTATTAATACTAGCTTAGTTTTTTATATTGTCTACAGAATTTATAATAGAAAAATCCATGCAGACTGTGGAGCATCTCCAGTAACATTTTTCAGCTTTTGATTTGTTAAAGAGCTCAGTGTTTGTCATTGCATATGGATTATAACACCACTGTTGGTTGGTCATATGGGAAGAGAACTAAGATTTGTGAATGAAAATATATTCCTGTTTTGAGAAGGTGTGTCTGGTTGCTTATTCACTGAGCATTGGATTAGTCAAGGTTTACTTAAAAGAAATAGTGATTTATGACATTTGAGTTGTTTATGCCTTCCAAACGTTTTCTTCTTCTTGAGTGCTTTCATTCTTCGTCAAAGATACTGAATTTCCTACATTCCAGGACCAATTTATTGGGATGTTTGGTTGTGTCCAACACCCTTGGACTTCTTTGTAGTTCTACATCGATTTGAAAACATATTTTGAATTACATAAGGATTAGCTCTAGAAGTTCTATTTTGATTTATTTTATTATGGTAGAAGCTAGTTAGATCAATTTTAGGGTTTTACAGGAATCAGGGGTGGCTAGATTCCTTCTCTTTGCTTTTCACCTACTTACCCCCTGTGTAATCATGGAATCTACTGCTGCATGGAACAATTTGTCTCTTTCAAACATGTTAGGAATGCTAGTGATTTCCGTTGAGAATGATTTTCAGTTGGAAGGTCAGATAACATTCCTCATTGGTACACAAATTCATGATGTTTTGCAAATGTTATCTTGTTTCCCTTGAAACTGACATTTTTCACTGGGTAATTCATATATTTAACCACTTTCTAATGACCTGGAGTTGTGACAATGGATGTCTTCATGGGGCATTTGCATCTCCAAGAGGTGGTTTTTCTTGTGTGGAAAGCGTATCTTCACATTTTTGGATCAGTTGGACCAAGTTCACACTTGGCCTCTGAATAGTTTGCGTGAACCCTTTCTTTTGTTCATTGTGTACCAACAGATTTCGAGAACATTTTCAGTCTTGTTGATCTGATGGAAACATCATGAGGCTGTCTGCTGTTTGCTGGTAATGCAAGGAAATAGTGGATATGAAGATAGTGGACAAAAACCATAAGAAACTGCTCAAGGAAATGAATATGCTATTTATGTTTACAGAGGTTGGGAAATCAATTTCCTGAGATGTCACTCAGCAATATGGGATCTTAAAGCTCTGTTCCAGGTTAGATATGAACTACCTTCACTGATCTTGTATCCAATCTTGCATATGAGGCACCATGTAGTTACTTGTTGAATTGTGTGATTCATTGCAAGGCAACTGGAGAGACTTCAATTCCAATGGGAATGTCAAGTCACATCAATGGAATGTCATCTCTAGTCTCCACTGCAAGTTAAATGGTCCCAGTCAAACCTATATGTGATACTTGGTGTACAAAGGACCATATGCTCCAACCAACGAGGTACTGCTCATGTTCATTGGCATCATCAGATTCAGCTGGTCCATCCCATTTAATTCAGCTGTTATCAATCAATAGCCTAGAAACCCAGCATGCATTAGGTTCAACAACCAAGGTTCTCAATTAGATCAGATTCCCCCCACCAAAAACTATTTCATTCTACCAAAGCTGGATCAGTTTCTTCAATTTTTCTGTTGTGTTAAGTCTTTCCACTGAACCTTTCTCGACTCATTCAATTTCCTGCTATTAACGACCCATAAATCTTCATGGTCAGAGCTTTTCAGACTTTCAACAGTTGCTTTCGTTTTGCAAAATGAGAGAGACAGTCAAATCAAGTGAAGATGAGACACAGCAGCATGTACAGAAACGATTGATTCCAACTTCCCCTTTTGTTTGAATATATTTTTTCGTCCTTTCAGCCTCTGCTCCTCGCTCTTTGCCTTCTGTAGAGTCTATGGGACTCTGCATGTTGGGGCTTGTGCATGAGCTCTGTGATTGCTGCAGTTCTTGGGAATCTTCATCTTTCTCTTTCATTCATTTATTTTCGTTGGATGATTCATGACAGTATGACTGATGAGCGCACTAGACTTCAAAGCCCAAATAAAGATCACGAATGATCAATGCCAATTTACAGAAAAATCTGCGTGAAACCATATTGTTTTACCCCTGATTTCTTTTAAAAAACAGTTTTAATCTACTCTTCGTTTATACTGTTTCGTATTGATCACCTTCAGAACCATGTTGTATTAGCCGTATTGATCTAGTCTTGACCCAAAAAAAAAAAAGTATTGATCTAGTCGTGGTATCAGTACCTCAAATACATTA
Source organism: Hakea prostrata (assembly GCF_041222555.1). NCBI lineage: Eukaryota > Viridiplantae > Streptophyta > Magnoliopsida > Proteales > Proteaceae > Hakea > Hakea prostrata. Next base: position 61,797,267 of record NC_142602.1, read on the forward strand.
TTATCGTTCACCTTAATCTAGCTTATGCTCGGAGAAAAGAAATTCTTTCCCAAATCCCAATGCATTTCCAATTGTAGCAGTTTGATTATAGTCAAAGTAATTTCCATTCTCAGCAGGATTACTTCACTGATTTTCATCTGAATTAAAAGAGAACGCCATTAATGCCAAACTAACTTAACCTGAAAAAAGAAAGAAGTGATAGGAGAAATTGGATCTAGTGAAGAATAGCTCAACAAATCCCAAATGAGCTTCACGTTTATCCAAACTGTCAGGGAAATTGGATCTTGTGAAGAACAGCTCAACAAATCCCAAATGTGAACAGTCAGGGAAATTGGATCTAGTGAAGAATAGCTCAACAAATCCCAAATGAGCTCCACGTTTATCTAAATAGTCAGGTAGGTGGTGGACCACTTATCTCCTGAATCGCCTTTCTCATCTCTCAGAGGCATATTATCAAACAGATGTGTGATGGATAATAGGATGTCCGGATTGATATTTAGCTGTCATTTTGCCAGTTCACATCCGTGAAACGGTGAAACCCCATATGGAAATTGACTTGTAGCAGTCAGGCAGAGAGACTGGTAGGCTGGTAGCACTATCTACCAGACCTTGCTTTTAAGTGTCAGATTTCTTTCTGAAATGGGTTTTCTGCATTTATCAGTTTTCTTTTTCGATCAGGCTCTGCAGACAATGCAACCTAAGATTTTTCAACTGCCAATAGATAGATTATATAGGAAGTGTTCTAGGTTTCAAGAGTCTATATGTTTAGATATGGGTTTGGTTTCTGACTTTCTGTCTTAAAGGTAAGAGTAAGACAAGATACCAGTGGGGGAGACAGTGAACAGGTACAGAAAACGGATTAATCATATGGTTTTCAAGTGAGTTGTCAACTGAGAGAGAGAGAGAGAGAACCATATGCTGGTTTCTGGATTTATTTCAGGCGAGAAAACCATATGCTGGCTTCTGGATTTATTTCAGACAAGAAAGAAGAAAAACTTTCTTTGTGAAGCAATGTCTCTTCTAACTGAAGAGGAACATAAAGGGGAGTGATAAATAGAGGGAGGTCATCATCTCCTCTAAAAGGTGTTGAGTTATCCAAAGAGGACTTCTTGTTAATCTCATCATCATCATTATCATCATCATGTGTACTTCGGAAGAGCAAAGGAGAAGATTCTGGTTAACTGTGATAAGCTTCCTGCAAATATTGAGTTGGGTGTCTGCATCAAGAAGGTCTTCTGTGACCCCTTCTGGAGCTCATCAACCAGGTTTCACTCAGCTTTTCAGTTCACTTTACGACACTATTACTTGGGTTTTTACTCTCACTGAAACTCATCTTTCCAGCTTCCCTTTTTAATAAATGCAGGCCAAGCCCCAGAATTCTTGCCAGTACCAACTCACTTGGATGACAAACAGGTATATATTTCTTCTTGATTGTGGAAGGCTCATAAGGTTTGCCCTTTTCTTCCTTAACTGAGATTTGTCTGTTGGTATCGTTCAAGGATATAAAAAGCTTTCGAAGGTTGTTGGTGAATGAAGAAGCATATAAAGGACTGAGCACACTTGGATCTAGACCACCAAGCTGTGAACACAAATGTGGAGAATGCTTTCCTTGCGAAGCCATCCAAGTGCCCACAAACCGTGGCAACTTTGGTGTCCAATATTCGAACTATGAACCAGAAGGATGGAAATGCAAGTGTGGGACTGCTTTCTTCAACCCCTGAACACTACTACTGCAACCCATTTATATAATTCTATACTAAGTTCCTTCCCACTGCAGAAACTTCAAAGTTCTTGAAGCATAATATCATAGATCCTGTAAGCCATAAATCCATTTTTACCAGTGTTTCCTTTTTCTTTTCAAATGCTCCTCTTTGTTTTGATAGCAATCTCAAATTTTCAATCAGGGAACTGCTCTGCTCAATTATTGCTGTCACTGAGAATAACAGGAATTTCAAAGGGTTTTTCTTTCAGGTCATGGTGGTTGAAGGTGAAATATAATCCTAAAATTTGAGAAAAACCATACATTAGGACCTTCAAGGTACAAGCATCACTGTCAATAATACAGAAACAATACAGAAACAACAATTTAGGATTTGGTATTTGCAATAAACCAGCAGAAAGAAAAAAAAACATCCAAAGCAGAGGAAGAAATTAATAGGATGACCCTTTGGTACTGATATGGTCCAAATTTACAGGTGATATGATAATCCTTGGTTTTTTTCAGTTCAAGTAGGTTCTAATCCTTGAAAGAATACTTCAATACTCTTATTGCCATAAGATAAAACTCAATATTCATTAGCCTCCTACTTCTAACATACAAATCTTTTACCATAATTCAATGTTACATAATCTGAAAAATTAGAACCTCCAATCCAGATCCTTCCAGCAAATTAAGGGCTGTCATTTTCCTTGATGTCTAGCACACCTAGTCAAAACCGCATTTAAATTGTTGATCACTCCTAGAAATAGAATTTTTATTGTCTTTTGGGCCTCTCCTGCTTGAGTCCAAATCGTCTATCCCACCATGCATGTGTCCTTTAAATTTTTTTCTCACAGCCCACCTGATGTAGGTGAGTCAGGATGGTCTGTGTTAGGTAGGTTATGAGAGAAAATTTTGGGGGCACGTGGAAAGTAGGGGTAGAGGATTTGAATCTCTTCCACTCATTGTGGTGCAAGAGGTGCCTTGTAAGTCAAAAATTTTGAACCAACTCCCTCTATGAAATGATAAAAGTTCTAAAATTATACTGGCTTGAGTTACCAAGATATAATCAGTTAAATTATGTTTACCAAAAAAAAAATCAGTTAAATTATGCTGGTTGAAAGCATTGTCTGTTGAGTAAATCATCTTCCCAAGAGTCGAGACAAACAAGAAGCATGATTTTTAGCAAAAAGTTAAATCTAGTTCACGCAGAGGTTGAGCTTTACTCTGAAGAAATCAATCAAATCCCAGAAAATCTGTGTCAAATTTAATGGCCAGATTTAGAGTAATCAAAAGATCCCAGGCTTGGTCGAAGAAATTAACCAGAATAATGTAGTTTTGCATATTAGTAGTAGGATTAAAATGTGCTATAACTTCCTCTGTTCGTCAGGCTTTGAACTGGTTGAAAAGAAAGAAGAGTCACTTTCTTTGTGAAGCAAAGTCTTCTAACTAAAGGGGAACATAAAGGGAAGTGATAAATAAATAAAGCTCATCATCTCCTCTCAAAAGTAGTGTCGTAAGTCATTGGCGGAGCCACATTGGGGCATGGCCCCGCCCGGATTTTTAAAAAATTTAATTAATCATTTAGTTTTTCCTTATTTCTCTCACTTCACGTGTGAAATACCATTATTTTGGTGTTGAAATTTGTTGAGGAATTTGCACAAACATTTGAAAGGTTGTTATAATCACAACACTTTGTCAAAGTTGAAACGTACCAGAGATACTTTCTTTAAGGTTGTCACACCCCACCCAGCCAGATCCGGCCATACCTGAATACCTGTGAGGGTGATATATCGCAAGACCTAGGTTCAGTGACAATTCCATACAACACAAGATATAGCATAATTAAAAAGACAAAAATAAATCAAGTTCAAGTATAAAGTTATCAAACTTAATTGATTAAAAGGTTACAGTCATCCATTATCTAAAGTTAATCAAAATGTATATCAAAGTTTGAATAAAACATAGTTTGTTGCAGCGAAAATTAAATTAAATTGATTCCCTAATGGAATCCAACCTCATAAGAATAGTCTTTGCACGGGCATGAAGCTCCATGCAAGTCTACATCTTCTTCAGTCACTCCTTCAAGAAAGCCTGCCGACGACGAATCCTCCACTTGGAAGGAGTCCTCATGACCTGCAGAATATTCTAATAGAAACATACATAAAAAGGAATGAGGTCAACTCAACATCTTATCATACATTCATCCACAAGATTCCACATCATATCATGCATTCGTACACAAGATTCCACATCACACATATAGCTTGAGTATCGATAATGTAATTAATGATAGTGATATGATGTATGAATGATTATGATATTATGCTCCTAACTCTATCATGAAGTCTCTATGGTAAACACGCATTAAGTTTGTACACCAATCTCCTTTGGACGGTCTCAGTCACTCTCCCTCAACAAGAGACGTCTATTGGGTTCTCCGCAGTTGTTGGGTAAAGTCCTGTCAAGCCATGGTTGGGGTATAAGTCACCACTCTCTCACATCACCATTTGGTATGAGAATAGAAGCACAGATACTTGCTTACCTTTCATTTGTGCAAAGTCTCACACATAATCACAAGATAATAAATATTAAAACAAGGCAATATATCAATAATGAAATTTAATTACATAATTAAACATGCAAGATAAGGTTAAGTATATTCCTCACCTTTTTAGTTAGCATAAGCTCTCCAAAGTTCCACAAAGTCACACTTACGAGTTGGTGATTATAATCAAAATAAACCTAATCATGTAAGAGGATCATTAGACAAATTAGAATTCAATTGGGTTTTAATAAAGTTCCCAAAATCACCCAACAAAAGCCTAATCTGCCAACTAGTTCGAACCCACCATTTTCAACCTAGTTTCGGCAAAAATCAATATTTCACCATCGATTCGAAGTCGAATCAAAATGAAACTTTGGGAATGTCTAATTGGAAAAAGTAGGGTCCTAAGTATACCTTCAATTTGATAATTCCATTTCAATCAAAAAGCCCCAATTTTGGGCTCTCGTGAGTTCTCTCGGCTGGGTCTGAGAGCCAAAATGCAGAATCCTTTGCAACGACTTGCACAAACCACTCACAAACAAAAGGGAAACATAAATGAAACTATTTGCAAGCATTCAAAACACCTATCATGTTACAACTACTCAAATCCAACATTTATAGCGAAGAACTACTCCTAAAACAAAGCCCAAAGAAGAGGGTTTGATGATTATTACCTTTCCTAACGTTTCCGCAATGATCCGGATGCCGAAACGCGTCCGAACGGTTAGGAACCTTCCTCTCCCTTGCTTTCTCCTCCTCCTTGAGCCTCAGCTTCAGTACTAGCAACATAAAATGCGAGTATGAGTGAAAGAAAGCTTCAAAATAGGGTTTTAAAGGGTAAAACCCGATTCCTGCCCCGAACTGGGCTAGGGGCGATCAACCGGCCGTTCAACCGGTCCGACCGAACTGGTCCTGTTTGAGGGGCCAAAAGATATCCAAATTGGGAGATCTTTGGCTTGTTGGAAAGGTCTTTCGACGCTCTTCGTTTTGATACCTTATTTGCGTCAATCGGATTCTCCATAACCGATCTATAGCCGTTTCAAGATCACCCTTTTTACACCATCATGATTAATCTTCTCTCTTCAATTAAACTTTAGGAGAGTTGATGAGTCATCACAAGGGTCATCCACCAACATTGGTTCCATTTCCAACCCTTCGGGCTCCACTTGAATGGCCCTGCTTGTTGTCAACTCGAGGCCCGATTTTCTCGATTTTGAAGCCACGGGTTAAAGGGGTAGAAATTCGGGGGATTTCACAAAGGTATTTAGACACCCTGATTTGTACAATACGGGTACCAAATGTGTCTTCACCCCAAGATCAGTCAACTCAAACCTTTAAGGTTGTGTACCCCAGAAAGGTTACTTAAGGTGTAATCAGGTTATATTCATTGCTTAATAGAATAACAAGGAGAGAGAGAGAGAGAGAGAGAGAGAGAGAGAGAGAGAGAGAGAGAGAGAGAGAGAGAGAGAGAGAGAGAGAGAGAGAGAGAGAGAGAGAGAGAGAGGAAGTGAAAATTCAGTGTAAAAAATGAACTTTAAAATAGGTTTATATAGAGCCCCAAAGTCTATGGGTGAAAGGGTAAGGTCATATCTCTTTGTGAGGGTACCTATCCAGCTGACCTCCTTATGGCTACGTTTGTTTGCTGGAATAAATGTGGGGTAGGAAAAAAGGGTGGGAAAATTCTTGAAAATTCTTGAAAAAGCAAACTTTTCCTTTAAATCCAGAAAATATAGTTTGTTTGGTTGCTTGAGGTGGGAAAGTCAGAGAGAAAATTGTCTGGTGAGATGGCAAGCTGACTTTCCCACCCCAAGCTTTTTCAAAACCCCATAAAATATGTGAAACTTTGTGAAAAAGTAAAAAGTAGGACCCATAATTAACACTTTTACACAAAATCCCTTCATTTCATTTCATTCTCCCTCACCCCACTACACATGGGCCCACATGTTTTTTTTTTTTTTTTTCCCACTCATTTTTTCCCATCCCACCCTTGCAAACAAACGCAGCCTAAAGGAAAGTGCCTCTCTAATGGCATCTCCACACTTTCTCTCAGTGGGCTTTCCGGATTAGGGCCCATGACAAAATGAGCCTTCTGGATCAAGGCCTATGACCCATGACCCAAGTCCCAAGTCATAAAGAATTATTAATATTAACTAATATATATCTATATAACCATGGCTGGGTCACAACAAGGTTTAGGATTGGTTTGCGTCGCACATGATTCGATCCTTAACCTCAAAGTAATATTATATAGGTCTTTACCATATATAAACAAGATAATTAGTTCATTTCAGCTTGATGTGGGACTAAAGTTTCCGTTATAAAAACCATTGGATAAAAGAAATGATTAAAACATATATTTATATAAAATATAAAATAATAAACATAAAGTTTTAAACATATTTACAACAATCCTCCACAATGGTTAAAACTTCAGATACAAAGAATGAAGACCCAAGCAGTAGTGAACACATTAGACATAGTAGGACATTTCGTTGTAGATGTTTTTTAGACTTGAATCTACACTAGATCTGATAAAGCACGCAACATAGTATTGTTACGTCTGAGTTCTTGAATCTATCACTTTTCAGTGTAGTGACTACTTCATCATTCATATTCAACTGGTTGATCTTCTTAACAACCCCTTTATAAAGAAAAATAGACATTTTATCAGCCTTGTCTTGAATCTTGGTCTCACAGATATTTAAGGAAGTTTTCTTGTGTGAGATTTCCAACTGAAGGCGGCCTCACCCTCTATATCTGTTTAGGTTAGCATTGGGTGTGCACCACATCTGACACACCCCACATTTCGTGAGCTACGTTTGATTAAAAGTAAGTCACTCATCCTATCAACAATATGGTCACTACAAGAAAATAGGGTTTTAGAGGCATTTATAAAATATTTTTAGAGATATTAATAAAATATTATATCTAATGCTTTATATTAGAGACAATATTAATAAATGTCACTATTTAAAGTTATTTAGAGGCATTAATTACAAAAATGTCTCTAATAGTTAAGTTTTAGAGTCATACTATTCAAAATGCCCCTAATAATACTTTCCTAATGTCTCTATTGAATTTCACGTCTCAATATCACGTTTCTATTTAATAAAAATAATTTACTAAAAAAAATCTAACAAAGAAGGAAAAACTTAAAAATCCCTAATTCCCTTGTAATAATATTGTTTCTTAAAATAAAATGGAAAAAAAAACCCTAATAAGTATTTTCGCCTACAACATCTCTCCTATTCCTGTGAGAAATCGGTTCCTAAATAAAAGGAAGCATTCATTATCTTCACGATCTCACATTCAACAGAAACGAAGAAAAGCCCCAAAGTTCCCGCCCTACAATTTCTCAAATTCCCGCACAAAATTAGTTTCTAAATAAAAGAAACCAATCGAACCTCTACCTCACGATTTCTCATTCGGTTGGCATATCAAGCAAAGGTTCGATCGGTAAGAGTTGCTGCTGATCAGTCTATTTATTTCCCATCTCTTTTCTTTTCTCTTCTCCATGGCACGACCATTCTGAAGTGCTCTTTATTTCAGACTCGTTTTAGACTCTTATTTGTTTGAGAGCTGTTCCACGCAAGTAAGTTTACTGAATCGTTTTTCATTCCCTTCTCTTTTCCTTTCGGTTCTCCTATTTTCAATTTTTTTTTCTTCTTATCTTTCTTTTTGGTTTTTCTCTTCTTCTTATCTTTCTTTCTTTTCAGTTATTTTTTTCCGTTTTTTTCCTTTTCTTTTCTTTTTTTTTCTTTGGAAGAAATTGGCAATCTTTCACAACTGAATCCATGTAGGTGAACAAATAATGATTTGAAAAAATTAATTTCAGATTTGGCGATCAAGAAGTGGAGCCAAAGTAGAGGAAAGAAAAAGAAAAATGTACGAGACAAGAAAAAAAAATAGTATTTTTTAGTGGTATTATTCAATTGCCCACAAAAATAAAAATGGTCATTAAGCAAGAACGAAAAAAATCTCTATTTATAATATAAATGCCTCAAAAACACTTTTTGTAGTTGAAATTAACAATAACATAAAATCTTTAGAGGCATTTTGCAAATGTAATAAAAGACTATTGGGAGCATTTTACAAATGCTACTAAAAAAATGTTTCTAAAGCATGATAAATAGAGGCATTTTTAAATTGCTTCTAAAAGGCTTGGTTTTTTTGTGACACGACCTATAGAGGCATTTATGCAGCATTTATAAAAAATGCCTCTAAAAGTATTAGAGGCATTTTTTTAAACTATAGAGGCATTTGTCAAAAGCTTCTAAAACCCTATTTTCTTGTAGTGGGTAGTACTACTTTATTGTATTTATTCAAAATGGGTATAGTAGTACAAATAAGTCATCTAGTGACTTCGTTGCTTACCCTTTGAACCTAGCTAATTCAGGATTTAACCTATTCACATAGGTTGGGTATTCATCACATGACCTATGTCACACGTCTTAATCCCATTCCCATAAGTGCTTCATTAAAAGCTCTTGTAGGCATAGCTTTAGTGAACATATTAGTTAAATTCTTCTCTAATTTTATGGAATCAATTGCAATTGTTCCCTCATCAATATATTGCTTTACAAGATTATGTCGAAGATGTATGTGTCTTCTTTTCCCATTATATACCTGATTCTTGGCCCTTCTTATAATTGTTTTACTGTCACAATGAAGCAATATAGGTGGCAATGGTTTGGGCCATAGCTTCAATCTGCAATCAAGTTTCTAAACCATTCAGCTTCACTTTCAGCCTTTTCCAAAACTATGAATTCTGCTTCTATTGTAGAAGATGTTCCACATGATTGTTTAATTGACTTCCATGAGATTGCTCCTCCACCTAGCATAAACACATATCCACTTGTAGCTAGTGTTTCTCTTGAATCTAACATCTAATTAGCATCACAGTGTCCATCCAAAACAAAGGGATTTCCACTATAGTGAAGTCCATAATGCATAGTACCCTTAAGATACCAAAGTAACCTTTCAATTCCAAGCCAGTGCTCTTTACTAAGATTATGTGTATGCTGGCTCAATTTTCCAACTTCTAGAGCAATATCTGGCCTAGTACAATTCATAAGATAGGTCATAGATCTAATAATCTGTGAGTATCTCTTCTGATTTATTGGTTCTCCAACATTTTTTGAAAATTAATTTTTATAGTTAAAGGTGTTTTGAACGAACCATAATCATAAAAACCAAACCTCTTAAGCACACTTTCCACATAATTTCCCTTTCTTTTCTAATGATTCTAATTCCCCGAATTACATCAGCGATGCCCAAATCTTTCTTGTCAAATAATGACAACAACAGTTTCTTAGTTTGATGAACTATTTCTAGGCTTGTTCCCATGATCAACATTTCATCTACATAAAGTAGAATAAAAACACCCTTCCCTTGATGAAACTTACTATATAAGCACTTTTCAGCATCATTGACGCTAAAACCCTTCAAAATAAGAGCATAATCGAATTTCTCATGCCACTGTTTGGTTGCTTGCTTAACCCATACAATGACTTGACTAACTTACAAACCTTATTAGGTTGACTAGGAGATACATAACCTTTTGGTTGTCTTATGTAGATCTCTTCCTCTAATTCTCCATTTAGAAATGTTATTTTTACATCCATTTGGTGTATCACCAAATTGTAGATAGATGCAATTGCCATAAGAACTCTCACAATGGTTATTCTTGCAACAAGTGCAAAAGTATCAAAATAATCTATGTCCTTCTTTTGCTTAAAACCTTTGACCACAAGCCTAGCTTTAAACTTATCTAAGGAACCATCAGGTTTCAATTTCTTTTGAAATATCCACTTGGTTTCTAACGATTTTGAACCTTAAGGAAGATCTACCAATTCCCAAGTGTGATTAGCTATAATAGAATCTAGTTCACTCTTTATAGCTTCCTTCCAAAAGACAACATTCGGTGAAGTAATTGCTTCACTATATGTGAGATGGTCATTGTCTATAAGATAGACTATCCACTCATCAGATGAAAATTTAGCTTTCTTTTATCTTTTTCTTTTTCGTATAGGATCCTCATATACACTTGAAATCAGTATTAGCTCATTTCCACCGTCTTGTGTCAATTCTTGAGATAAATCAGTAACTATAACCAAATAATTTCCATGATTCATATCACTACTTCCAGACTCACTATTAAACCTATTTTGAAATGAAATATTTTTTTCAAAGAATTTAGCATCCCTTGTCTCGACTATTGAATTTTCCTCACAAATATCTTCAATGGTTCTTATAACCATGCAATGGTATGCAAAGCTATGCACTGCATATCCTAAAAACACACAGTCAATGCTTTAGGACCAATTTTTTGCTTCTTAGGTTCTGGAATTGCCACTTTGACCAAACAACCCCATGTTCTTAAGTGTTTAACACTAGGTTTCCTTAAATACCATTTTTCATATGG